>NC_092247.1:13322866-13394985 GCF_036320965.1 Panulirus ornatus | reverse complement strand
GTAATAATGGATATATGAGCATACATTGGTGGGTTTTCTGTATATGCTAAACTTCAACTTGTTTCCTTGTCTATGGATCATGCAATCTAAAAATGTTAACATACCATTTTTCTTATTTTCTACAGTAAATTTGATGGAAGGTACTAAATTGTTAAGTAAGTTTAATAATTTCACTTTGCTTCCCATGTTGCTTAAATCCTTTAATGTAAATTTGTAAAATGATAAGTTTATGAACGCTCGTCGTATGTTTTGGACAATCACTTGTTTACCAAATGGCGTCCTAGCTTCGTCTCTTCGATGTTTATCAACTGAGTGTTATATTTCTCTCTTGTGTCTCCCCTGATGATGTGATTATTACACGAAAGTGCACTTGGGAACTTATCGTGTTTCATTTTCCCAATATATATATATATATATATATATATATATATATATATATATATATATATATATATATATATATATTTTTTTTTTTTTTTTTTCAAACCATTCGCCATTTCCCGCATTAGCAAGGTAGCGCCAAGAACAGAGGACCGGGCCTCTGAGGGAACATCCTCACCTGGCCCCCTTCTCTGTTCCTTCCTTTGGAAAATTAAAAAAAAAAACAAGAGGGGAGGATTTCCAGCCCCCCGCTCCCTCCCCTTTTAGTCGCCTTCTACGACACGCAGGGAATACGTGGGAAGTATTCTTTCTCCCCTATCCCCAGGGATAAAATATATATATATATATATATATATATATATATATATATATATATATATATATATATATATATATATATATATGTGTAGGTATGTATATTTGCGTGTGTGGACGTGTGTATATACATGTGTATGGGGGGGGTTGGGCCATTTCTTTCGTCTGTTTCCTCGCGTTACCTCTCAAACGCGGGAGACAGCGACAAAGTATATAAAAAAAAAAAAAAATATATATATATATATATATATATATATATATATATATATATGCTATGGTAACCGAGCAGAGCTGTTGGACGACAGTTATTTGTACGATAGGCCATCACCTTATGTGTGGTTGGTGAAGGAGTGTACCCTGTGTGTGGTTGGTAAAAAGGTGTCCCGGTGTGTATATTTCATAAGACTGCCGTTGTAAATTACCGACCTCGTCCCACCGCATCACGTTATCTAAGGAGAATCAAGGGGGCAAAATATTCAGGGATGAGGATCGTGTGAGGGAGACAGATTCATAGACAAATGTTTCATACCGGATAAGACAAAATGATTTACTGTAAGAAGGAAAGACTTTATCAACAGAATGATCTAGTGGTTAGAGTAGTTGAAAGGCAACACTAGATGTACGTATAGGAATTGCCTTTATGTCCACAACTGAGCTCAACTTTCTGCTGCTCTTCACCCACCTAAATAAAGTCTGTTTCTCTTCTCTTCCGCAATCACAAACAGCCTCATTAGGACCCACTTGATTTGTAGCTGTTTGCCTACCATTGTATATGTGGCTCAATCTGGTGGCTTGACCATGCGGCACTATGGGTCATTTATCATAAAGTCTTACTGTGCGAAGCGCAGGTGGCCACTCCGACCGCAGGAGCTGTAGACGGCCGTCCTCCTGCCTCACCTGAACTCTCCAGTGCTACATGTACCTGCACGTCTCTCTGGCCGCCGACGTGTCCTCCTCATCGGCATAGGAGCGGCGGCTGTCAGTTTTATTCCTCCATCGCCGTACTCCTCACTATGACCTAGCAGCAAACTGCATCTCTATCCCCACCTTCGGTCGGAGTCCTCTCACGCTGGACCTACGCCTCCGGCAGATGTGCAAGTGAGGTTTTACTCATAGACAACGTCCATAACGTTCAACAGCCTATCATAGGCTATGATTTCCTGGCACATCATAACCACCTGGTGGAATCAGGGAACAAGGTTGCAACCCTCCACCACGGACGCCTCTCCGGCACCCCCCCTGTGTCGTTGTCATCGCTTCAGATTCATGTACGCCAATCAACGACGTTTCATCGGAATTTTCCGACGTCAGCAAGCCATCACCAGACACTTCCTCCGCTGTTAAACATTCACTAACACACCACATCAACACTACCGGCCCTCCTAAATTTGCCAAACCACGACGCCTTCCTCCTTAATGTTTAACGGTCGCCGAGGCTGAGTTCGACAAAATGCTAGAGATGGGGATCATCCGTCCCCCGGGCAGGTATCTGGCATCTCCCCTGCACACGCTACCAAAGTCTTTCCCCGATGAGTAGTGCGTCCGGACCGCTACCCTGTTCTCATCAGCAGGACTTCTCCCTTGGCCTCTGTGGCACGAAGGCTTTGTCAAAGATCGACCTGGCTCATGCTTTCCATCATAACCCAGTGGAGCCCGCGAACACCCCAACGACGGCTGTGACCACCCACTTCGGCAAATTCGAATTCGTGAGAATGCCACTTGGGTTGAGGAACGCTGCCCAAACACTTCACACGGTATGGACCAGGCACTTCGCGGCGTTCTCAGCAATTATGCATACCTGGACGACATTCTAGTGGCCAGCGGCGACGAGAAACAGCACTTGCAACACCTCTGTCAGCTATTTACACGAGTATGGGATTATGGAGTCTAGATCGACCACAACAAGTGCATGTTTGGTGTCACCTCGCTAACATTTCTTGGTCATCAGATGTCTGCAGAGGTCATCCGTCCCTTGGAAGAGCAGGTAGGCGTTATAAAGGGTTTTCCTCGTCCATTAGTGCCTGGGAAATTACAGGAGTTCTCAGGAATCGTAAATTTTTACCACCTTCTGTGCCGAGATCCTGACAGAGAACTACTAGCTATCTACAATGCTATCTACAGTGCTATACGACACTTCCGGCATTTCCCGAAAGGTCGGGAGTTTCAATTTCTCACGGATCATAAACCCTTGACGCATGCCATTATTACCAAGAGTGACGTGGGTCACCCAACATCTGAGTTACATATTTCGGGTCACCGCAAGTCATACGTCAGGTATAAGGTACACACAACCCAGTAGCCAATGCCCTCCGTCAGTGTAAATTTGCCCTTCTGCTCTATTGACTATTATTGTGGACAGCTGAAAAGAAACTCATGGTTTTGTGTCGTTCATTTAGAGAGAGACATGCAGGCAATTTACAAAGAAAAGCTTGTGAACTTTTCGTATACTGAAGGAGGCACAAATATTGTCCATCGTGGATGTGAAGCAAAATGTTTATCAAGTCTACACCTAAATGTATCTATGACTGTGTTTTTCCATCACTCTAATTGGAAATCATTCCATATGTTAACAGTCCTGTTGAGGAAGAAGTAATTCATCTCGAGTTAAAATATCTGCCCTCGAGTTTATATCCATCACAACAACTGAACTCAAGTGAATCAATCCTCAAGAAGCTTAACATGCTAATAGTAATATCTTCAAACTCAACAGAAATCTTGAAACTATCAAGAGTTCTCTCGTTCCTTTATAGTTTTTTGTGCGTTGTGGGTGTTTAAGTCAAAATGTAAACATTTATTGAATACTTTACTAAAGCTTGAACTTTAGTTTTATTTATAAACCATTGAGACATTATTCCAATCCACTGTGTTGCCTGCACTACGGGCATGACTGAAGGTAAAACAGTTACACTAGTTACAAGGAGTGTCAAACCCCAGTATTTCCTGCCTGAGATGTCCTTTTGGTATACATTGACAGGATTACTACCAGTGTTATAAGGGCAGTTAACCATTATTTCACAATCAATTTCTCCATGAACACATATAGACACAGAACATATTCCTTGCTGTCTGCATAATAACACGGATCTGATGGCAGACGAGTGAGAAGCTATAGGACTACTGAATGTAACCACCTTTGTCCTCACGGAGAGAGATCTGTTTCTACACCCCATGGTCTCATTCGCTGCCGATTCCTCTCCCAGGCATCTAAAACACGAGATATCCTCCAGATTCTCTCTCTCTCTCTCTCTCTCTCTCTCTCACACACACACACACACACACACACACACAGACTCCTAGGCTGAGATGAAGAAGGAAAGTGAAATACACCCAAAGTATCTTAATTTTTGTTCATTGTTTTATTCCTACGAATGTAATGAAGAAATGAAGTTAAGGTTTTCGTCATGTTCCATAAGATTGACGTCAAAGACGATTGGTGTAAAGGTTGTCATGAAGATGAGGAAGTAGTGACGATGAGGGTGTAGTGTGATTTTATTTTTATCATGACCCTTAATGTTCGCATCAAAGGTGAAAAGTGTGTAGTGAAGATGTAGGTATAGTGTAGTGAAGATATGAGTGGTGTTGAAGATGTGATGTGAGTGGTGTTGAAGATGAGGATGTAGTGAAGATGGATTTTGATCTGAAGTGTATTGTTGACTTTCTGTTCAGCTTATTCATCTTTCTCACTTTCTTCTGGATCGAACTTCTTTCATCTTTCGTTTTCATCCACGTTTATCGTACATTCCTCATGATTTTACATGTCTGTCTTACTTTATCTGGCATTTTATCTTAATTTACTTTTCAACTTACATTTTATCTTACTTTCTTCATCTCTCTTTCTATCATTACTTTTCAACTTTATCTTGCTTTCCTCTTTATCTTACTTTTTATCTTTCCTTTTCATATCACTTTTTATCTTACTTCTTCTTCATCTTACTTTCCTAATGTTCCTAATGTTCGCATCAAAGGTGAAAAGTGTGTAGTGAAGATGTAGGTATAGTGTAGTGAAGATGTGATGTGAGTGGTGTTGAAGATATGATGTGAGTGGTGTTGAAGATGGCTTTTGGAGATGACTTTTGATCTGAAGTGTAATGTTGACTTTCTGTTCAGCTTATTCATCTTACTCACTTTCCTCTGGATCGAACTTCTTTCATCTTTCGTTTTCATCCACGTTTATCGTACATTCCTCATGATTTTACAAGGCTGTCTTACTTTATCTGGCATTTTATCTTAACTTACTCTTCAACTTACATTTTATCTTACTTTTTCATCTCTCTTTCTATAATTACTTTTCAACTTTATCTTGTTTTCCTCTTTATCTTACTTTTTATATTTCCTTTTCATATCACTTTTTATCTTACTTCCTTCTTCATCTTACTTTCCTCCTCATATGACTTTTTTATCTTACGCTTCATGTTATTCTTTCAACTTTCTTTCCCCTGCATCTCACTTTTCTGTACATCTTTATCTTATTTTCTTTATCTTACTCTTTGATCATGCTTTACTCTTCATCTTCCTTTTATCTTACTTTCCTCTTCATCTTGCTTTTATCTTACTTTCCTCATCATCTTATTTTCCTCATCTTACTTTTTTTTTTATCATGCTTTCCTCTTCATCTTGCTTTATATTTTACTTCCCTCTTCATCCCTCTTTTATATTTCCTCTTCATCTCACTTTTTATCTTAACTCTTCATCTCATTCTTTTATCTTACCTTTCCCCTTCATCTTACTTTAAATCTGAACTCTTCACCTCACTCTTGTATCTTACTTTGCCTCTTCATCTTAACTCTTCATCTCACTTTTCGTCTTACCTTTCCTCTTCATCTTACTTTTCACTTAACTCCATCTCCTTCTCTTATCTTACCTTTCCTCTTTATCTCACTCTCTTATCTTACCTTTTCCCTTTATCTCACTTTTCATCTTACCTTTCCTCTTTATCTCACTTTTTCTCAACTCTTCATCTCACCTTTTTATCCTCTTTCCTCTAAATCCCACATTTTATCACCTCATTAGGGGTATTTCTAAACTCATTTTATCTTAACACTTCTTCTCACTCTTTTATCGTACCTTTCCTCTTTATCTCTCTTCATCTTACCTTTCTTCTTCATCTCGCCTTTTCTCTTAACTCTTCATCTCACCTTTTTTATCCTTTTTCCTCAACATCCCACTTTTTACTTAACTCAATCTCACTCTTTTATCTTACCTTTCCTCTTTATCTCACTTTTCATCATACCTTTCCTCTTCATCTCACTTTTTCTCAACTCTTCATCTCACCTTTTTTATCCTCTTTCCTCTAAATCCCACTTTTTATCACGTCACTCTAGGGCTATTTCTAAACCTACTTTATCATTTCATTAAACAATCGTACCTTTCCTCTTTATCTTTATCTTCTTCATCTCACCTTCATCTTACCTTTCTTCTTCATCTCACCTTTTCTCTTAACTCTTCATCTCACCTTTTTTATCCTCTTTCCTCTAAATCCCACTTTTTATCACATCACTCTAGGGCTATTTCTAAACCTACTTTTATCATTTCATTAAACAATCACTTTATTTTTTTCCCACAGAAAAAAATAAAATTGATACACATGATGACGATTTTCACAGTTATACTATGTTTGACTCTGGCGTTGTTCGTCTTCCCTGGTAGTGGCACCCGGCCACCACCCCGAGTCATCAACCAAGACAACCACAGCATCTGTGGCCGTCTGGCCGGACAGGTGGGGCATCTTATCGAAAGGTTAAGGCCTCGGCCACCACCACTAGACGAGCTCAGCATCTGGGGTCGATTGGGCAGACAATTGGGGCATCTCGAACGATTGAGGCCTCAGCCACCACCCCCAGACAACCTCAGCATCTGGGTTCGTTTGGGCAGACAAGTGGGGCATCTCCTCGAACGAGTAAGGCCTCAGCCACCACCTCCAGACGATCTCAGCATCTGGGGTCGTCATGCAGGACAGGTGAGGCATCTCCTCGAACGAGTAAGGCCTCAGCCACCACCTCCAGACGATCTCAGCATCTGGGGTCGTCAGGCCGGACAGATGGGGCATCTCCTCGAACGAATAAGGCCTCAGCCACCACCCCCAGACAACCTCAGCATCTGGGTTCGTTTGGGCAGACAAGTGGGGCATCTCCTCGAACGAGTAAGGTCTCAGCCACCACCTCCAGACGATCTCAGCATATGGGGTCGTCATGCCAGACAGGTGAGGCATCTCCTCGAACGAGTAAGGCCTCAGCCACCAACTCCAGACGATCTCAGCATCTGGGGTCGTCTGGCCGGACAGGTGGGGCATCTCCTCGAACGAGTAAGGTCTCAGCCACCACCACTAGACAACCTCAGCATCTGGGTTCGTTTGGGCAGACAAGTGAGGCATCTCCTCGAACGAGTAAGGCCTCAGCCACCACCTTCAGACGATCTCAGCATCTGGGGTCGTCTGGCCGGACAGGTGGGGCATCTCCTCGAACGAGTAAGGTCTCAGCCACCACCACTAGACAACCTCAGCATCTGGGTTCGTTTGGGCAGACAAGTGGGGCATCTCGTCGAACGAGTAAGGCCTCAGCCACCACCTCCAGACGATCTCAGCATCTGGGGTCGTCTGGCCAGACAGGTGGGGCATCTCCTCGAACGAATAAGGCCTCAGCCACCACCACTAGACAACCTCAGCATCTGGGGTCGTCTGGCCGGACAGGTGGGGCATCTCCTCGAACGAGTAAGGCCTCAGCCACCACCACTCAGACAACCTCAGCATCTGGGTTCGTCTGGGCCGGACAGGTGGGGCATCTCCTCGAACGAGTAAGGCCTCAGCCACCACCACCTAGACGATCTCAGCATCTGGGTTCGTTATGCCAGACAAGTGGGGCATCTCCTCGAACGATTGACACCTCAGCCACCTCCTTCAGTTGTACAGGCGTGGGCATGGACGCGTTCGGAATGGCCTTTGCTCATCGTCTCCTATCTTTTGGTGGCTGTGGTGGTAGTGATGGTGGTAGTGGTGGTGTGGGATATCATCAAGCATCGACGAAGAGATAAGTACCATCCACAAATACAGCTGCAGGTATTCCAGGCCTTGGTGGAAATATATTGACATGCCCTCGTCTTGGTCCTCAAGCACTGAATACGAAGACACTGAGGATCACCTAGACTCTAGCACTTCAGATACTGACGACGCTTGTAAGGCTTTCGTCCCACACATCGATGGTGGTGCTTGGGTTCACTTCTGCCAAAACTTCATAATGGCTGTAGTAATGAGAAATATGATCATCGTGTTATCTGCTGCAGCTTTCCTCTTCACACCTACGGACGATAAGGACCGCAACGGAAAAGAGGCATCTCCTCGAGCTCCTGCCCCTAGGGCTGCTGTCACTGACGGTACTACTTCAAGTAATGTCTTTTACAAGACTTATGAGAGTACTGATTACGTCTTTAGCAAAACCCCAGACTACAACAGCTACAGTAGCTACACTAGCGACAACAGTGAGATTTTCAGCCTGTGGGACACTAGTGATCTTACCTCTAGCGAGTTGACCGAGTCCTCTTTCCTCGAAAAACGTAAGCGTCGGGTCATATCACATCCTGTAACACCTGAGCGGCCATGCAAATCACCTACCCCTGAACCCCCTGCAACACCTGAGTGGCTGTCCAAATCACATACTCCCGGTCATCTTGTAACACCTGAAAGGTTGACCATATCACCTACTGAAAGTCGTGCAACACCTGAGCGGCCGTCCTTCTCACTACCTCCAGGATTCTACATTGATCAGGTACCGGGAGGATATTATATAGGATGGAAGCCCGGGTACTCTATCTCTTCCAGTCCCTCTGAAGATCCTCCAACGCCTGAGAGGCCATATATATCACCACCTCCGCCAGGATTCTTCATTGAATGGAGAGCAGGAGGAGGTTACTATATTGGCTGGGATGGACAGTTCCCCGCATCTCCCACTCCCCCCTCTCATCATTCCGCAACGCCTGAGAGGCCATGTATATCACCACCACCGCCAGGATTCTTCATTGAATGGAGAGCAGGAGGAGGTTACTATATTGGCTGGGATGGACTGTTCCCCGCGTCTCCCACTCCCTCCTCTCATCATTCCGTAACGCCTGAGAGGCCATATATATCACCACCACCGCAAGGTTTCTTCCTTGAATGGAAACCTGGAGGAGGATTTTGGTTGGGATGGTGAGTTCTCTTAGGCCTCATCCCATAGACTCTGAACGGCACCTATTCTCTCTTGGCCAGGGCCGACTCGGGTAGATTTCATGACAAGTCTCTTCCACATTTGTCTGTATTCTCTTCTCTATTAAGCAAACATGAAAGTTATTTGCTGATGATGTGCTTCGATGGTTAGGAAACTGATGACTGTACGTTAATAAATAGGAATTAATGGTTTGGCTTGAAACTGATTAAACGTAACAAGCTGTCTTTATCTGTATACTCTTACTACACTAATCCATGGGTCCTTGCTTTGTATTTCAATGGTACATATGTTTAAAGTAAGGCATACAGTGAATTTATCAATGATAATATTACGGCCAGGTATTTAGAATTAGTTGTTGTAGCTGGCGGCCTTCTGTAACCAGAAGCAGCAGCCTCTCGATTGAAAGAATTAATTGAAGATCTGGTGAATGTGAGCGACACTGAACAAAGTCATGTTACCGGAGATACGTACTGAGGAGGAAGAAAGGAGCTCTCAATGCGATGAAAAATGAAGTGGTGAGGGTGACAAAATACCAGTAGATACAAGTAAAGCCGCTGGTCCAAATGAAAAAAAGACGCATACACATGCTCAACACTGCATGTAAAGGACACCCTCATTATTATCATTATTGTTATTATTATTTTGATTAATATTAGCATTATTATAGTACTTAATCGCTGTTTCCCGTGTCAGCGAGGTAGCGCAAGAAACAGACGAAGAATGCCCCAACCACCCACACACGCACACACACACACACACACACACACACACATATATATTTATAACATAAACGCCCATACATGCACATATGCATATACATTTCAACGTATACATATACATACACAGACATATACATATGTACACGTACATATTCATACTTGCTGCCTTCATCCATTTTCGTCGCCATCCCGCCACACAGGACATAGCACCCCCTTCCATCTCCCAGTCATTTGTACTACTTCCATACAAAAATCGTCCAAACGCCTCTCTCTTCTCTTTCACTAACAACTTTATACCACTCACTACCCTTTCTGATCTGCCCATCTCCTTCTTTTCTCTTGCCACATGCATCTTTTGCGCAACCCATCACTGCTTTCCTAAATACATCCCATTCCTCCGCCACTCCCCTCGCGTCTTTTGTTCTCACCTTTTGCCATTCTGCACTCAATCTCTCCTGGTACTTCCTTACGTAACAAGTCTCCTTTTCAAGCACACTTACTCTCACCACTCTCTTCTCAGCATTCTCTCTTCTTTTCTGAACACCTCTACAAATCTTCACCTTCGCCTCCACAAGATAGTGATCAGATAAGCCTCCAGCTGCCCCTTTCAGCACATTGATATCTAAAAGGCTTTCTTTTACACGTCTATTAATTAACACGTAACCCAATAATGTTTTTTTTTACCATCTCAACGTATACATACATATACATACACAGATATATGCATATATACACATGTACATATTCATACTTGCTGCCTTCATTCATCTCGTCGTCACCCCACCACACATGAAATAGCATTCTTCCACCCACCCCCCCTCCCCCTCCTACAAGGTAGCGCCAGGAAAAGACAAAAAAGCCACAGTCGTTCACACTCAGTCACTAGCTGTCATGCGTAATGCACCGAAACCACAGCTTCCTTTCCACATCTAGGCCCCGCAGACCTTTCCATGATTTACCCCAGACGCTTCACATGCCCTTGTTCAGTCCATTGACAGCACGTCGACCCCGGTATAACACATCGTGCCAATTCATTCTATTCCTTGCACGCCTTTCATCCTCCTGTATGTTCAGGCTCCGATCACTCAAAATCTTTTTCAATCCATCCTTCCACCTCCAGTTTGGTCTCCCGCTTCTTCTTCTCCCCTCCATCTGTGATACATATATCCTCTTTGTCAATTTTTCCTCATTCTCTCCGTGTCACACCCTCTTCTGCTCTCTCAACCTCTTTCTGTGTATTACCACACATCTCTTACTCCCTCATTACTTACTCGATCAAATCACCTCACACCACATATTGTCCTTGAACATTTTGTTTCCCACACATCCACCCTCCTCCGACACAACCCTTTCTATAGCTCATGCCTGGCAACCATATAACATTGTTTGGAACAACTTTTCCTTTAAACATACACATTTTTGCTCTCCGAGATAACGTTCTCGCCTTCCACACATTCTTCAGCGCTCCCAGAACCTTTGCCCCTCCCTGACCCTGTGACACACTTCCGCTACCATGTCTATCTGCTGCTAAGTCCACTCCCAGATATCTTAAACACTTCACTTCCTTAAGTTTTTCTCCATTCAAACTTATCTCCCAATTAACCCTACTGAACCTAATAACATTGCTCTTATTCCCATTTACTTTCAACTTTCTTTCACACACTTTACCAAACTCAGTCACCAACCTCAGCAGTTTCTCTCCCGAATCAACCTCCAGCGCTATATCATCAGCGAACAGCAACCTGACTCACTTCCCAACCCCTCTCATCCAGAACAGACTACATACTTGCCCCTCTCTCCAAGACTCTTGCATTCACATCCCTAACCACCCCATCCATAAACAAATTAAACAACCATGGAGACATCACGCACCCCTGCTGCAAACCAACATTCACTGGGAACCAGTCACTTTCCTCTCTCCCTACTCGTGCACATACCTTACACTGGATAACGCTATCTTAAAGTTATGGGATGAAATTAAACACCAGGGTTAAAACTGCAAATAATACAAGGAACAAAGAGTACACGATAACAAAAGCACATCAATCGGGCACAAATTTTTTCGTTAACACTTAACATTCAACATTCCATATTCCAGGTAAGATCTTAAACCAGATCTCTTTGCTTTATATCAGTTCGGATATAGAAACATGATACACTTATTCGATGGGTAATTCTATGACACGTTACAATACATAATGGTCGCAGTTGGCCATAGTGGGCAGTGGTGGCTACTGGGAAATCTACATTACCTGCCGGTCACGTCATGCCTGACGGAATCATGGCCAAGCTGTCGTCAGGGACTTTATTTGGAGGAGCAGCCAGCCGGGAGCGGCCAGCCGGGAGCAGCCAGCCGGGAGCGGCCAGCCGGGAGCAGCCAGCCGGGAGCAGCCAGCCGGGAGCAGCCAGCCGGGAGCGGCCAGCCGGGAGCAGCCAGCCGGGAGCGGCCAGCCCCGCAATGACCTGCCAACCTCGATTACGATAGGGAGGAATGACCACAATTACTCATGATTGGTCAACAGACTGATTGTCACGCCCTCATCCCGACTGTGATTGGCTGGAGGCCAAAGGTCCGCCCCTCATACTGTTTAAGGTCCAGCCCTGCATCTCTGACGACGCGACATGGATAAAGGGGCGACCTTTCCCAGGCATGACCTCTTGGCTGACTCCGGGTCACTTGACAACGTTACCTGAGGAATGATTAGCGGGCCGATACGACATGCACAGCTAATAGACTATTTGGCGTGGGGGTGTGAAACACGCAGGTTCGTAACACCCCCCCCCCCACCTCAAAGGAGAAAATTCCTAGGAGAGTAATTTTCTTAAGAGCTGTACAGGGTAGAAGAGTCAGGCATTAGGTCATTTAATAGAATTGTGAAAGGTAGCGGTGTAAGTATGAAAGTGAAGAGAGGATTAAGGGGTGTGGCAGGGGGAGGGCTTGAAGGTGAGTCAGTTGTTTGCTGATGACTCGACTGGTGGCATATTTGAGTGTGAAACTGCTGTAGTTTGTGTCTTTGGGAAAGTATGAAAGGATAAAGTTGTGAGTAGATGCAAACAAAAGTTAGATTGCTATATAAGTTTATCAGTGTAGGGTCATGTTAGTAGGTGTGGGAGAACCATGGAAGTGGAGATGAGTCTTAGGGTGGGTGAGGGGGTGAAGGTTTTGAGAGCAATGAGGAATGTGTGGAAAGAGAGGTCATTATCTGGGAGGGTGAAGATGGATATGTTTCAAGGCATAGTAGTCCCGATGGTGTAGTAAGTATGTGAGGTCATGGGCTGTTGATGAAAATGTATGGAAAAGACTGAATGAGTTGGAGATGACATATATGAGAACGATATGTGGTGTGAGTAGGCTTGATTAAGTAATGATAGGGTGAGAGAGAGAGGTATTGTAATAAGAAGAGTATGGATAAGAGAGCTGAAGAGTGTGTGTTGAAATGGTTTGAATATAGTGAGAGAATAAGTGATGAAAGGTTGACAAATAGGGTGCATGTGTCATAAGCTTAAGGAACAAGATGAAGCAGACTGAGTTAGAAATTGAAGGATGAAGTTCAAAAGATTTTGAACGCTTAGGGCTTTAACATGCAGGTGATTGAAAGGTATGCAAGGGATAGAGCGAATTGGAGCATTGTGGTATCCTGCAGGTAATATGAAACAGCTGCTGGAAACCATGAATAGGTCTGTGGGGCTGTTTTTAATGCATTACATGTAAAAGCCAGAGAATGAATGTGAATGAATGAGACCTTTTCTTTGCTGTTCCTGGTACTGCCTTGCTGAAGTGGGCAATAGCGAATCAGTATTAAAGAGATTTTTTCTAACATTGTTAAGTCTTTTTACAGAACATTAAAAAGAACAGATATTTGGTACTAGGTCTGTTTAGTCTTAGTATAAAACATGGAAAAATATGGGTATTTGCAACTGGATCTCTGACATAAAAATATGAAAGTAGTTGGAGCAACCTGGGGAAGTATTGCTTGTGTGCCATACATTTTATGAGAGAATTCATAGATATGATTCTAATATATATTTAGATATTTGATATCTAGAATGAGATATTTTTTTTCCAGCAATTAAAGAAACCCAGCTGGCGACCACCAAACTGGGCTTTTGGCCCTGCTTGGACATATCTTTACTCTACAATGGGTTATGCATCTTACTGCGTATGGGTGGAGTTAGAAAAGCCTGATATTCTGGCACTATGGAACCTTCCTCCACCCATCAAGCTGTTCTTCTTACAAATTTTGTTGAACTGGCTGTGGACACCTTTATTCTTTGGCTTGAAGCACATTACTTTGGTGAGTTTCTGTTTGATGTTCCTTAATTGTTTATTGAGTATTATAGGCCTGAGAACTGTGAGTTACTTGGAAGTTTTGCAGAGAGGCACATTGATATTATCAATGTTAAAGACTGACATGATTACATTAACAATTCGGTGAATGAAGCAGTTATTCTTCATGGTTCCGCTGAGGTGAACATGGCATATATATAGTGAGCCATCGTTAGTTAGCCATGTATAAATATCTATATTGATTTTTATGACTATGATTTTGTGTTGATACCTGTGTTCATAAATGATTGTTCTTGTAATGTTGTATGTATCATTTCATCACCATCACTTGGAGTTTGTTGAGATGCTTGTTTCCACTAGCTTGCAAATGTATGGAACTGTTATCAGTTTGTGAGAGTACTCTGTTTTTGCATTCTTTTTAACATGTGGTTGTATATAAAGAATTTCTCTGTAATATTGATATGCCTTATAGTAAATCTTACATCATCATCATTACAGCGAGTTTGAGATACATACTACCATTAGCACGTAGGGTGTTTGGGATGAAGAGGTATGCAAAGTGAGAAGAGTTATGGAAAGTGGTTTGGAAGAGAGAGAGGAGGTGATGAAAACATTGTGAAAGATAAAATCTGGCACGGGTGTTGGAGTGGATGGCATTGGAGTTAAATTCTTAAGAAATGGGGTGACTGTGTTATTGATTGGTTAGTTAGGATTTTCAGTATGTATGTGAATTATGGTGAGGTGCCTGAAGATTGGCAGAATTCATATTTAGTACAGTTGCATAAAGACAAGAGGGACAAAGGCTAATGCTCAAACTACAGAGACCTAAGTTTGTTGAGTGTACCTGATAAGTTGTATGGGAGAGTAGTAATTGAGAGTGTAGTGGCATGTTCATAACATCAGACTGGGGAGGAAAAATGTGGTTTCAGTATTTAGAGAGGATATGTGGATCAGGTGGCTGTTTTGAAGAATGTATGTGAGGAATGCTTCGAAACAAAAGGATTTGTATGTGGCATTTATGGATCTTGAGGAAGCACATGAAAAGGTTTATAGAGATGCCTTGTGGAAGGTCCTATAGATATATGGTGTAGGAAGAAAGGTTCTAAAAGCAGTGAGAAGTTTTTATAATGAGTGTAGGTCATGTGTGTGAGTAGGTAGAGAAGAGAGTGAGTGGTTCCAGGTAAAGTTTGGTCTGCAGTAGGGATGCGTGATGTCTCTGTGGCTGTTTGATTTGTTCATCCATGGATGGGATGGCGAGGGAGGTGGATACAAAGGTCTTGGAGAGAGGGACAGCAGTCTCGAGGGGGTAAGGGTGCATGGGAAGTGAGTCAGATGTTTGCTGATGACACAGAAATGATGGCAAATTAGAGTGAAAAGCAGCAAAATTTGGTGTTTGATTTTGGGAAATCTTGTGAAAAGAGGAAGTCCAAAGTAAATGTGAATGAAAGCAGTCCAGAGGGACAGGTTAGTTGGGATGTTCTTTTGATTGGAGAAAATTTGAAGAAAGTGGAGTATTTTAGATATCTGGGAGTGGACATAGCAGTGAATGGAACTCTGGAAGCAGAAGTGAGTCATAGGGTGGGTGAGAGGGTGAAAGTTCTGTTTACATTGAGAAATGTGTGGAAAGAGAGTTTGTTATCTGAGAGAGCAAAATTTGGTATTTTTGAAGGTATAGTAGTCCTAACAATGTTGTGTGTATGTGAGGCATGGGCTGTAGATGAGAATATGTGTCAGAAGGTGCATGTGCTGGAAATGAAATGTTTGAGGACAATATATTGTGAGGTAGTTTGATGAAGTAAGTGATAAGTGGATAAGAGAGAGGCAAGGTGATGAGAAGAGAGTGGTTGATAAAGCTAAAGAGGGTGTGGTGGAATGGTTTAGTCATATGGAGAGAATAGGTCAGGAGAGGTTGATAGAGAAGATCTTTGTGCAGAAGTGGAGCGGACAAGGACAAGATAAAGTTTTGTGGGGCCTAGATGTGGAGAGGGAGGTGTGGTTTTGGTGCATTACAAATGACAGCTAGAGACTGAGTGTGAACGAATGTGGCCTTTGTTGTCTTTTTCTAGCACTACCTTCCACAGAGCATCTCTATAAACTCTATCCTATGCCTTTTCCAGATCCATAAATGCTACATACAAATCCATTTGTTTTTTGAGGTATTTCTTACATACATTCTTCAAAGCAACCTGTAAGGATGGAGTGCAAAAGATTATGAGATCTTGGGGCTTAAATGTGCAGGAGGGTAAAAGATATGCATGTGATAAATTGAATTGGAGTAATGAGGTATATAGGGGTCGACTTGCTGTCAATAGAATGAACCTGGGCTTTTGAAGCAGCCTGTGAAATTATGGAAAGGTCTGTGGGTCTGTGATTGTGGATAGGGGGCTGTTTTTTTTCAGTTTATTACACATGACAGATAGAGAATGGATTTAAGTGAATGAAGTCTTTCTTTGTCCATTTCTTGTGATACCTCATGAGTGTGGGAAATAGAAAACGAGTTTTGGAGAAGGGCGAGTATGCAGTCTGTTGTGGATGAGAGGGTCTGGGAAGTGAGTCAGTTGTTCGTTGATGATCAGCTCTAGTGGCTGATTCTTGTGAGAAACTGCAGTGGTTGGTGACCGATTGTGGAAAAGTGTGTGAAAGGAGAAAGTTCAGAGTAAATATGAGTAAGAGCAAGGCTAGTAGGTTCAGTAGGGTTGAGGGACAAGTTAATTGGGCTGTAAGTTTGAATGGAGAAAAACTGGAGGAAGTGAAGTGTTTTAGGTATCTTGACTTAGCAGCGGATGGAACCATGGAAGTGGAAGTTAGTCACAGGGTGGGGGAGGGGGCAAAGGTTCTGGGAGTACTGAAGAATGTATGGAAGGAGAGAACATTATCTTGGAGAGCAAAAATGGATATGTTTGAGGGAATAGTGGTTCCACCAATGTTATATGGTTGTGAGGAATGTATAGATAGGGTTATATGGAGGAGGGTGGATGCGTTGGAAATGAAATGTTTGAGGACAATATGTGGTGTGAGGTGGTTTGATTAAGTAGTGTAAGGGTTAGAGAGATGTGTGGAAATAAAAAGAGTATGGTTGAAAGAGCAGAAGAGGGTGTATTAAATGGTTTGGACTTTACTCCCAAACCACTCTTCCCCTTTACCCTTGAGCTTTGTTTCACTCAGAGCCAGAACATCCAGGTTCCTTTCCTCAAACATACTACCTATCTCTTCTTTCTTCCCATCTTGGTTACGTCCACACACATTTAGACACCTCAGTCTGAGCCTTTGAGGAGGATGAGCACTCCCCGCTTGACTCCTGTTTTTCTTTTTAGAAATTGAAATACATGGAGGGAGGGTGTCCAGCTCCCCGCTCCCCGCTCCCGCCCCCTTTAGTCGCCTTGTACGACACGTGGAATACGTGGGAAGTTTTCTTTCTCCCCTAGCCCCAGGGATACCCAATTCTCATTAATCAAATGAAAAAATTCCTGCAAATTTTTCTGACAGGATCTTCCATTGCGGAAACCGTGCTGGTTGTCTGATATAATTTTGAGATCTAATATGTGACACTTTTATCTTATTATTTTTCCATTTTATCTAAGAGTGACGTTAGGCTAATTGGGCATATGCATACTTATTGATAGCTTGGTAGATGTTGAATGAAACTGAAATGCATTTCATTGCCTTCACAAGTTATTCTTAAAGGTATATTTCTTATTTTTCAGGCTTTTGCTGAGATACTTCTTCTGGATGTGGTAGTAGTAATGACAGTGATAGCTTTCTGGGAGGTTGACAGCATAGCAGGGATACTTCTAATACCTTATGTGGCATGGTTATCTCTTGCCACAGCTCTCACTTTCTCAATATGGATGGCAAATCCACAGTGGCGCTTTGGATATCAAACTTTGAAGATAGAATAATCGAGAGAAGTCCTATATCACTTTTTTTTCAGTCTTTCAGTTTCCTGAAAATCTTTTCATGCAGCTCAATAGACAAATTATATGTATCTTGTATATTTTTCAATTAAGACATTTAATGTTCCTCTGAAATGGTGGTGGGTTAGTTATTGTGTACACTGTACTATTCAGTTTTTCATCACATCAGTAGATGAGGATGTAATAGAGATAAGAGAGTGGCCTTTGGAGGGAAATAAACTAGATAGTATTGGACATTGAAACAAGGCAAAATGTTTGTTCCCATGGTAACATGAAAAATAAGTGAGATGATTGGTATGAACACAGGTGATCTGCAGGTTCTGAAGTAATGAATGTTCTTGATTAACTGAAAATGTTTCTTGGCAAGGTGTACTATGGTGTGTGTCACACCATGTGCCTAGAGATAGCATCTTTGAGAAACCTATAGCTGCCTGGGTATATATCGTCCATATGATGATGTATGTATTATGTGCATTGGGGTTTTTGGTGATATACATGTGGAAGGTTCCATAATCAAAGGTGTTACTTGCAACACAATGCAGTATATGATAATGCATGTGTCACCATTTATGTCACCATAAACACTATATACAAATATACCTCTATTTTATGTATGTCCCTCTGCATGCAAGATGTGAAATGTACACTATATTTGGTACGATACACCTTGCTAGGGGGACATATGAGGGTCCCATGGGATAACAACATAATTTGTTGAGAATGGGTAAGCCTAAGGTTCTATACTAACAGGGTGTAAGAAGGGAAATGGGGTTGGTATAATATGTTATGTGGGGGAGTTTTGTTACAGTTGATTCAGAAGTTGTTGAAGTTTAGGGTTATAGAGGTTGTGTGGTCATTGAACTGCTCTTGAATTCGCCTTCAAAGTTGTCATTGCATTTTAGTTCCTTTTGTTACATTTAGGGAAGACAGGAGGGGCCCCCTAAAGGGAGGGAATTAGTCAAGGGGGTGAATTAGTGATGAATGTGATAGATTTATGAATAGATTCATCTAGTCATTCAGATATCTATCAGTATTAGCTAAAGAGCTATTGCTTGGGAAGCACAACTCAGCAATGAGTCATAACATTAACACTTGCATGATAATCTTTAAGGAGTGATAAATTATGTTGACATTTCTTTCCCAGAATTCATGTGATACAAAGTCATCTCCTTAGAGTGTTTTGACCCTAAAGGGTTAGGTCAAAGGGATGTGCAGTTGTGCTCAAGGGTTGTACTGTCATACTCATTGGGTTAGCTAAGCATTGTTGTTTTCTGATTGCCAAAGTTGTATGGCTACGAGATGGCAAGTCCGTTCTTAGTCGCATGCCTCAACATTCAGAAATAAGAATTTCGAAATCGCTTAAATAAACTAATACATGACATCTGACATTTACTTCTGTAGGCACAGCATTGTGTCTATATTTTATAAACTCCTTTATTGAAAGAATGGATACTTGTGGACAGAAATTTTTATGTTATGGAACTGGTGGGACCGGCAACTGCTGAAAGAATATACAGAATTTTTTCTTTTTAGAACGTAGAAGGTAAAGGCTTATTTGGATTCACAAGGGTACTTTGTGCTTCTTCAGTCTATTTGCAGAGAATTATTTGATTAAGTCATTCTCGCAACATAATTGTTTTTTGAACTTCTTTTGCTTTTACTGAACATCTGCAGTTTCTGTTCAAATCACTTGTTTATGGTATGAAAAACATGGTCTTTATATTATATACAATCTTTCATCTTTTTTAAACACCAGAAAGTAACGAAAAATGTATGAGAAAAGTCAGTCTTATAGGGTAATAGAGGAGACTTAGGCCAATTTACTTATTTGATGGTTTATTTTCTTTAGCTTTTTTTTTGTGTAGGTTCACCCTATACTGGAAGCTTTGGGGTGGGGGGATGTGTGCCCAGGGGGGTACTTCAGCCTTGGAACTACTTATGATGGCATTGATTATGGAACACCACCCCATCTCTTGTAGTGAATGTTTGAAGATTTATTCTTCCATACAGCCAGTGTGGAGCACGTGGAGGGCACGTTGCACTTCAACTGTCTTCCATGGGTTCATGTGTGTGTCTTCGTCATGACTGAATATAAACAGTTTGCGTCATCAGGTCAGCCTTTGACCTGTTTCTGGAGACGTCTGTGTATATTTTGTGGTGGTCTTGAATAAATAGCTGAAGAAAATATGGTGTGCTAGACCCAGTAATTTGATACCCTCGATTGCCATGTAAGGTACTCTATTAGTGTCAACACATCTCAGTTTTCATTGAATATAAACAGATATGTAAGAAGCATTCTGATGACAATGGAGTATTTTCATTTATACGAATTTCAGCTTTTGGAAAGGAATGCACTTTTAATCCCTTATTGTTACAAATTCATAGAATACAAGCATGCTGTTAATCTATCATTTAGATGTCACAATAACGATAACAGCATTTACTTGGTACCTGTAATGTACAAAGTTGCACCTCTAGTTGTTAAGGTTGACCACCTACATTTATGTTGATAAGTCTTGTTTATAGATTTCCTATTTTATCGGCTTCATCTATACTGGAATATTCTACATTGCAGTGGATTAACTACTACAGGAAATACATCCCATTCCTCACCCAATTCCCCTAATGATATTTGCCCTCACCTTTTACCTTTCTACACTCAATCTCTCCTGGTACTTCCTCACACATGTGACCTTTCCAAGGTCACTTTCACCACTCTCTTCTCTCCAACATTCTCTCTTCTTTTTTGAAAACTTCTACAAATCTTCACCATCACCTCCAGCAGCAGATGCAGGGAGTTTTGGTCAGGGTGGTGTGTGAAGAAAGAGGGTCAGGGAGAATGGTTTGGTTAAGAGAGAAGAGTTGGTGAAAGCTTTGAAGAAGATGGAATCCGGCAAGGTGACAGGTTTGAGTGATATTGCAGTAGAATTTGTTAAAAAGGGGTGAATCCGGCAAGGTGACAGGTTTGAGTGATATTGGAGTAGAATTTATTAAAAAAGGGGGTGACTATGTTGATTGGTTGGTAAGGATATTCACTGTATGTGTGGATCATTGTGAAGTGCCTGAGGATTGGCAGAATGCATGCACAGTGCCATTGTTTAAGGGGAAAGGGGATATAGGTCGTTTTTCACACTACATAGGCATAAGTTTGTTGAGTACTCATGGGAAATTGTATGGGACGGTATTGATTGAGAGGATGAAGGCATGTACAGAGTATCAGAGTGGGGAAGAGCAGTGTGGTTTCAGAAATGATAGAAGATGTGTGGGTCAGGTATTTGCTTTGAAGAATGTGTGTGAAAAATACTTAGAAAAACAGATGGATTTGTATTTAGCATTTATGGATATGGAGAAGGCATATGATAGTGTTGATAGAGATGCTTTTATATTAAGGTCTTAAGAGTATATGGTATGGGAGGTAAGCTGTTAGAAGCAGTGAAATTTTGTTTTACCAAGGATGTAAGGCATGTGTAGGAGTAGGAAGAGAGGAGTGATTGGTTCCCAGTGAATGTTGGTAGGTGTGTGTAATGTTCCCATGATTGTTTAATTTGTTTATGGATTGGGTGGTTAGCGAGGTAAATGCAAGAGTTTAGAGAGAGGGGAGAGTATGCTGTCTGTTAGGGATGAGAGGGCCTGGGAAGTAAGTCAGTTGTTGTTTGCAGATGATACAGCTCTGGTGGCTGATTCGAGTGAGAAACTGCAGAAGTTGGTGACTGAGTTTGGAAAAGTGTGTGAAAGGAGAAAGCTGAGAGTAAATGTGAATAAGAGCAAGCTTATATGGATCAGTAGGGTTGAGGGACAAGTTACCTGGGATGTAAGTTTGAATAGAGAAAAATTGAAGTAAGTGAAGTTGTTTTGGATATTTGGTAGTAGGCTTAGAAGTCAATGGAACCATAGAAGCGAGAGTCACAGGGTGGGGGAGGGGGCGAAGATTCTGGGAGCGATGAAGAATGTGTGGAAGGAGAGAACGTTATCTCGGAGAGCAAAAGTGGGTATGTTTGAAGGAATAGTAGTTCCAACAATATAACGTGGTTGCGAGGCTTGGGCTATAGATAGGGTTGTACAGAGAATAGTGGATTTGTTGCAAATGAGGTGGTTTGATCAAGTAAGTAATAAAAGAGAGTTTGGAAATAAAAAGAGTGTGGTTAAGAGGACAGAAGAGGGTGTGTTGAAATGGTTAGGACACATGGAAAGAATGAGTGAGGAAGGAATGACAAAGAGGATATATGTGGAGGGAACAAGGAGAGGTGGGATACTAAATTGGAGGACAAAGGATGGAGTGAAAAAGATTTTGAGCAATCGGAGCCTGAACATACAGGAGGGTGAGAGGCATGCAAGGAATAGAATGAATTGGAACGATGTGGTATACCGGGTTGACATGCTGTTAATGGATTGAACCAGGACATGTGGAACGCCTGGGGCAAACCATGGAGAGGTCTGTAGTGCCTGGATGTGGATAGGGAGCTGCGGTGTCGTTGCATTATACATGACAGCTAAATCAGTAAAAGCCATGCAACTCCTCTGGTCTCATACTGAACATCTTTCTAATATGATCTTCAGGATAAAACCCAAACTATTAGCCTCTATGAAGTCGAATACCATGTTGATAATTTCCCTAACTTATAATTTGCCTTTTCTGCTAATCGGTGTTATATTATCTCTTCATCCAGTTCTGCTTTCCTTCTCTCGTATATACTGGACAAACAGGAGCTTCATACCAGTCTGAGGGTGTCCTTTCCATGCAGAATATGTTGAGGCCATTTTTGCTTTTTCATTTGGATTGGACCAGCTGCTTTAATGGTATCTACTGGTATTTTGTCACCCTCACCATTTCATTTTTCATCGCATTGAGAGCTCCTTTCTTTCTCCTCAGTACGTATCTCCGGTAACATGACTTTGTTCAGATTCTCTTCCATTTCCCCAGTCACTTCTGGTGGATCACCATTATCATCAGTGTCGCTCACATTTAGCAGATCTTCAATTAATTCTTTCAATCGAGAGTCTGCTGCTTCTGGTTACAGAAGACCGCCAGCTACAACAACTAATTCTAAATACCTGGCCGTAATATTATCATTGATAATTTCATCGTATGCCTTACTTTAAACATATGTACCATTGAAATACAAAGCAAGGACCCATGGATTAGTGTAGTAAGAGTAAACAGATAAAGACAACTTGTTACGTTTAATCAGTTTCAAGCCAAACCATTAATTCCTATTTATTAACGTACAGTCATCAGTTTCCTGACACAAGGAGAACCTTGAAACCTCGTGGACATACGAACACAAGGAGAACCTTGAAACCTCGTGGACATACGAACACAAGAGAACCTTGAAGCGTCGTGGACATACGGACACAAGGTGAACCTTAAAGACTCGTGGACATACGGACACAAGGTGAACCTTAAAGACTCGTGGACATACGAACACAAGGAGAACCTTGAAGCGTCGTGGACATACGGACACAAGGAGAACCTTGAAGCGTCGTGGACATACGAACACAAGGAGAACCTTGAAGCGTCGTGGACATACGAACACAAGGAGAACCTTGAAACCTCGTGGACATACGAACACAAGGAGAACCTTGAAGCGTCGTGGACATACGGACACAAGGAGAACCTTGAAACCTCGTGGACATACGGACACAAGGAGAACCTTGAAGCGTCGTGGACATACGTACACAAGGAGAACCTTGAAACCTCGTGGACATACGAACACAAGGAGAACCTTGAAGCGTCGTGGACATACGAACACAAGGAGAACCTTGAAGCGTCGTGGACATACGGACACAAGGAGAACCTTGAAGCGTCGTGGACATACGGACACAAGGAGAACCTTAAAGACTCGTGGACATACGGACACAAGGTGAACCTTAAAGACTCGTGGACATACGACACAAGGAGAACCTTGAAACCTCGTGGACATACGGACACAAGGAGAACCTTGAAGCGTCGTGGACATACGACACAAGGAGAACCTTGAAACCTCGTGGACATACGGACACAAGGAGAACCTTGAAACCTCGTGGACATACGAACACAAGGAGAACCTTGAAGCGTCGTGGACATACGGACACAAGGAGAACCTTGAAACCTCGTGGACATACGACACAAGGAGAACCTTGAAGCGTCGTGGACATACGAACACAAGGAAACCTTGAAGCGTCGTGGACATACGGACACAAGGTGAACCTTAAAGACTCGTGGACATACGAACACAAGGAGAACCTTGAAGCGTCGTGGACATACGACACAAGGAGAACCTTGAAGCGTCGTGGACATACGACACAAGGAGAACCTTGAAGCGTCGTGGACATACGGACACAAGGTGAACCTTAAAGACTCGTGGACATACGGACACAAGGTGAACCTTAAAGACTCGTGGACATACGAACACAAGGAGAACCTTGAAGCGTCGTGGACATACGGACACAAGGTGAACCTTAAAGACTCGTGGACATACGGACACAAGGTGAACCTTAAAGACTCGTGGACATACGGACACAAGGTGAACCTTAAAGACTCGTGGACATACGACACAAGGAGAACCTTGAAACCTCGTGGACATACGGACACAAGGAGAACCTTGAAGCGTCGTGGACATACGGACACAAGGTGAACCTTAAAGACTCGTGGACATACGAACACAAGGAGAACCTTGAAACCTCGTGGACATACGGACACAAGGTGAACCTTAAAGACTCGTGGACATACGGACACAAGGAGAACCTTGAAACCTCGTGGACATACGAACACAAGAGAACCTTGAAGCGTCGTGGACATACGGACACAAGGTGAACCTTAAAGACTCGTGGACATACGGACACAAGGTGAACCTTAAAGACTCGTGGACATACGACACAAGGAGAACCTTGAAACCTCGTGGACATACGGACACAAGGTGAACCTTAAAGACTCGTGGACATACGGACACAAGGTGAACCTTAAAGACTCGTGGACATACGAACACAAGAGAACCTTGAAGCGTCGTGGACATACGACACAAGGAGAACCTTGAAACCTCGTGGACATACGAACACAAGGAGAACCTTGAAACCTCGTGGACATACGACACAAGGAGAACCTTGAAACCTCGTGGACATACGGACACAAGGTGAACCTTAAAGACTCGTGGACATACGAACACAAGGAGAACCTTGAAACCTCGTGGACATACGAACACAAGGAGAACCTTGAAACCTCGTGGACATACGAACACAAGGAGAACCTTGAAACCTCGTGGACATACGAACACAAGGAGAACCTTGAAGCGTCGTGGACATACGGACACAAGGAGAACCTTGAAACCTCGTGGACATACGGACACAAGGTGAACCTTAAAGACTCGTGGACATACGGACACAAGGAGAACCTTGAAGCGTCGTGGACATACGTTCACAAGGAGAACCTTGAAACCTCGTGGACATACGAACACAAGGAGAACCTTGAAGCGTCGTGGACATACGAACACAAGGTGAACCTTAAAGACTCGTGGACATACGACACAAGGAGAACCTTGAAGCGTCGTGGACATACGACACAAGGAGAACCTTGAAACCTCGTGGACATACGGACACAAGGTGAACCTTAAAGACTCGTGGACATACGACACAAGGAGAACCTTGAAGCGTCCGTGGACATACGGACACAAGGAGAACCTTGAAGCGTCGTGGACATACGGACACAAGGAGAACCTTGAAGCGTCGTGGACATACGACACAAGGAGAACCTTGAAGCGTCGTGGACATACGGACACAAGGAGAACCTTGAAACCTCGTGGACATACGAACACAAGGAAACCTTGAAGCGTCGTGGACATACGACACAAGGAGAACCTTGAAGCGTCGTGGACATACGGACACAAGGAGAACCTTGAAGCGTCGTGGACATACGGACACAAGGAGAACCTTGAAACCTCGTGGACATACGGACACAAGGTGAACCTTAAAGACTCGTGGACATACGGACACAAGGAGAACCTTGAAACCTCGTGGACATACGGACACAAGGTGAACCTTAAAGACTCGTGGACATACGACACAAGGAGAACCTTGAAACCTCGTGGACATACGGACACAAGGAGAACCTTGAAACCTCGTGGACATACGGACACAAGGTGAACCTTAAAGACTCGTGGACATACGGACACAAGGTGAACCTTAAAGACTCGTGGACATACGAACACAAGGAGAACCTTGAAACCTCGTGGACATACGAACACAAGGAAACCTTGAAGCGTCGTGGACATACGACACAAGGAGAACCTTGAAGCGTCGTGGACATACGACACAAGGAGAACCTTGAAACCTCGTGGACATACGAACACAAGAGAACCTTGAAGCGTCGTGGACATACGACACAAGGAGAACCTTGAAACCTCGTGGACATACGACACAAGGAGAACCTTGAAACCTCGTGGACATACGGACACAAGGTGAACCTTAAAGACTCGTGGACATACGAACACAAGGAGAACCTTGAAACCTCGTGGACATACGACACAAGGAGAACCTTGAAACCTCGTGGACATACGGACACAAGGTGAACCTTAAAGACTCGTGGACATACGACACAAGGAGAACCTTGAAGCGTCGTGGACATACGACACAAGGAGAACCTTGAAGCGTCGTGGACATACGGACACAAGGTGAACCTTAAAGACTCGTGGACATACGGACACAAGGAGAACCTTGAAGCGTCGTGGACATACGACACAAGGAGAACCTTGAAACCTCGTGGACATACGAACACAAGGAGAACCTTGAAACCTCGTGGACATACGACACAAGGAGAACCTTGAAGCGTCGTGGACATACGGACACAAGGAGAACCTTGAAGCGTCGTGGACATACGGACACAAGGTGAACCTTAAAGACTCGTGGACATACGAACACAAGGAAACCTTGAAGCGTCGTGGACATACGGACACAAGGTGAACCTTAAAGACTCGTGGACATACGAACACAAGGAGAACCTTGAAGCGTCGTGGACATACGACACAAGGAGAACCTTGAAGCGTCGTGGACATACGGACACAAGGAGAACCTTGAAGCGTCGTGGACATACGGACACAAGGTGAACCTTAAAGACTCGTGGACATACGGACACAAGGTGAACCTTAAAGACTCGTGGACATACGAACACAAGGAAACCTTGAAGCGTCGTGGACATACGGACACAAGGAGAACCTTGAAGCGTCGTGGACATACGGACACAAGGAGAACCTTGAAGCGTCGTGGACATACGACACAAGGAGAACCTTGAAGCGTCGTGGACATACGGACACAAGGTGAACCTTAAAGACTCGTGGACATACGACACAAGGAGAACCTTGAAGCGTCGTGGACATACGAACACAAGAGAACCTTGAAGCGTCGTGGACATACGACACAAGGAGAACCTTGAAACCTCGTGGACATACGGACACAAGGAGAACCTTGAAACCTCGTGGACATACGACACAAGGAGAACCTTGAAACCTCGTGGACATACGGACACAAGGAGAACCTTGAAGCGTCGTGGACATACGGACACAAGGAGAACCTTGAAGCGTCGTGGACATACGACACAAGGAGAACCTTGAAACCTCGTGGACATACGGACACAAGGAGAACCTTGAAGCGTCGTGGACATACGAACACAAGGAGAACCTTGAAACCTCGTGGACATACGAACACAAGGAAACCTTGAAGCGTCGTGGACATACGACACAAGGAGAACCTTGAAGCGTCGTGGACATACGACACAAGGAGAACCTTGAAACCTCGTGGACATACGACACAAGGAGAACCTTGAAGCGTCGTGGACATACGACACAAGGAGAACCTTGAAGCGTCGTGGACATACGGACACAAGGTGAACCTTAAAGACTCGTGGACATACGGACACAAGGTGAACCTTAAAGACTCGTGGACATACGACACAAGGAGAACCTTGAAGCGTCGTGGACATACGGACACAAGGAGAACCTTGAAACCTCGTGGACATACGACACAAGGAGAACCTTGAAACCTCGTGGACATACGAACACAAGGAGAACCTTGAAACCTCGTGGACATACGAACACAAGGAGAACCTTGAAACCTCGTGGACATACGGACACAAGGAGAACCTTGAAACCTCGTGGACATACGACACAAGGAGAACCTTGAAACCTCGTGGACATACGGACACAAGGAGAACCTTGAAACCTCGTGGACATACGGACACAAGGAGAACCTTGAAACCTCGTGGACATACGACACAAGGAGAACCTTGAAACCTCGTGGACATACGAACACAAGGAGAACCTTGAAACCTCGTGGACATACGGACACAAGGTGAACCTTAAAGACTCGTGGACATACGACACAAGGAGAACCTTGAAACCTCGTGGACATACGACACAAGGAGAACCTTGAAACCTCGTGGACATACGAACACAAGGAGAACCTTGAAACCTCGTGGACATACGACACAAGGAGAACCTTGAAACCTCGTGGACATACGAACACAAGGAAACCTTGAAGCGTCGTGGACATACGACACAAGGAGAACCTTGAAACCTCGTGGACATACGAACACAAGGAGAACCTTGAAACCTCGTGGACATACGGACACAAGGTGAACCTTAAAGACTCGTGGACATACGGACACAAGGAGAACCTTGAAACCTCGTGGACATACGACACAAGGAGAACCTTGAAGCGTCCGTGGACATACGGACACAAGGAGAACCTTGAAGCGTCGTGGACATACGGACACAAGGTGAACCTTAAAGACTCGTGGACATACGACACAAGGAGAACCTTGAAACCTCGTGGACATACGAACACAAGGAGAACCTTGAAACCTCGTGGACATACGAACACAAGGAGAACCTTGAAACCTCGTGGACATACGAACACAAGGAGAACCTTGAAACCTCGTGGACATACGATCACAAGGAGAACCTTGAAACCTCGTGGACATACGGACACAAGGAGAACCTTGAAGCGTCGTGGACATACGGACACAAGGAGAACCTTGAAGCGTCGTGGACATACGGACACAAGGAGAACCTTAAAGACTCGTGGACATACGGACACAAGGAGAACCTTGAAGCGTCGTGGACATACGGACACAAGGTGAACCTTAAAGACTCGTGGACATACGGACACAAGGAGAACCTTGAAGCGTCGTGGACATACGGACACAAGGAGAACCTTGAAGCGTCGTGGACATACGGACACAAGGAGAACCTTGAAGCGTCGTGGATATACTAACAACATGTGAGATCTTATCTCTTGGATCAGCTTTGTTTCCCCAACTTCAACAGCATCAGCTGCGCCGCTTCGCTTTCCCTTATACGATCCTTAGATGCCGGCTCTCTAGCAGTTACGACCAAGCCATCTGAGTTTACTTACATTCCTCTCCGTCTGACATTGCCATCAGCTTTTACATTTTTGGCTTGCCTGTGGCGTTGGCGGGAATGCTCCGTCCTCTTGTGTGTAGATAACTAAATTTAGAAGTAGATAGATAACGGTTTAGATAACTAATTATAGAAGTAGTTAGATAACGGTTTAGTTAACTAGATATAAAAGTAGATAGATAACGGTTTAGATAACTAGATATGAAAGTAGATAGATAACGAATTGTTGCTTTTAAGCAGCCATTCGGCTGAAAATACACAGTTGAGGTATTACAAGTATTACACAACTGGGAGGTCTAGATAGTAACTAGTAAACGAATCTTAAAAGAGCTCAAGATCAGGGAGGAGCTGCATTCTGTGCGTGCGTGTGTGTGTGTGTGTGTGTGTGTGTGTGTGTGAGAGAGAGAGAGAGAGAGAGAGAGAGAGAGAGAGAGAGAGAGATTACTATTTATGTGTTGTGCGAGAGAGTTTTACGCTTGCGTTGCCCAGTCTTTTAACCATGTATATGTGTATCATGTCTATACTCCTATTTATGTATGCACACACACACACACACACACACACACACCCTAGCCTATGCTGGGTATCCCTTTTATCGGCCGGTTTCCGAGGGGAGGGTGAACAGCTAGGTGGACTGTGGACTGGCTGCTGCAACCAGGATTCGAACCTAAGCAGGTTTGATCCTAGGCACTCCGTGCATGGGTTACGTTCACCACTACACCGCGGAGGTATGTGTGTGTGTGTATGTGTGTGTGTGTGTGTGTTTGTGTGTGTGTTTGTGTGTGTGTGTGTACACAAATGGAAAGTACGAAAAATTTCGATTTTTTGTTTACATTCCCGGGCCATGTCTGTTCATCTTACCATAGGAAAGTAGGCAACATGATCTACACTAATTTCTCTGGACTGTCACGAAAACTACATATATGTCTTTTCAGTCTCGCTTGATGACATAGAATATCTGTGTACAACGATATATATGGTAGGCACGCTCCCTACCTGATTTGTGATTGGTCGAGGGGTTCGAGGTGATTCATCTGGTCGACGCCCTCCTTCCTATTTTGTGATTGGTCGAGAAATTTAAAGTGATTTGTTTAGGAGCCGCCCTCCTGTCTTCTTTGTGATTGGTCAAGGAATTGAGGTTATTGGTAGACACGCTCCCTACCTGGCCTATGATTGGTCGAGGCGCTGGAAGTGATTCATGTAGATGACGTCTGGTGTCTGGTGCGGCCCGCTGGTGGGGCGTGGAGAGTCAGACAGATCAGTGTGGACACAAACCTGGGTTGTACGTGCGTTGCTGAGCTTTGCGTCAAGAACAATGGTCTCTGCTTGAAAGGTTTCGAGTTTGGTATTCAATCAGTAAGTAAACATACGACTGAATACACGAAAACAGAAACACACATTTATATAAATTCACGAACACTGACAATCACATACATAGCCATACATGTAAACACACTTCTTACAAACGCACATACAGACACAGACACAGACACACACACAGACACACACACAGACACACACACACACACACAGACACACACACACACACACACACACACACACACGCGCACACACAGACATACAAACACACAAGTACAAGTATGCACAAACATAAACTTACACATCCACACACCAACACTCACGTGACCTTACAAATGTAAGCAAAAGCACACATATACAGACACACATTCAAATACATACAAATAGACAGATACAAATCAAATAGAAATACTGAATGATTTCGATTACAATTAAGTTAGCTCTGACTGGCACAGTCAGCCAGGACTTAGAGGTGATATCAACTCGATTTCTGAGAGAAGTTAGGGTAGATGATGCTGTGGAGGTAAGGGTGAGTGGTTCATATCTGTCCCCATTAGGTAAAAGCCTTCGATACCTTATTGCATGATATGCAAATGACAGATGTGAGATATGAGGTCAATGTCTCTTGATGGGGGTGGAACGAACGCTGATGGAAGTATTTAAGCTGTAAAATTATGAGTTTTTTTTTTTTTTTTTGATGAGGGAAGGCTGACCATCTTGGAAGAAGGTCAAGGTGATTCATCTGGTCGACACACTCCTGCCTGCCTGGCTTGTGACTGGTCGAGGGGCCGGAGGTGATTCATCTGGTCGACACACTCCTGCCTGCCTGGCTTGTGACTGGTCGAGGGGCCGGAGGTGATTCATCTGGTCGATGCACTCCTGCCTGCCTGGCTTGTGACTGGTCGAGGGGCCGGAGGTGATTCATCTGGTCGACACACTCCTGCCTGCCTGGCTTGTGACTGGTCGAGGGGCCGGAGGTGATTCATCTGGTCGATGCACTCTTGCCTGGTTATTTCGACCAGTCACAGGATTTATTTCCCTCTTTTTTGCCTCCTGTGTCCAGTGCTGGTGCTGCTCAGTTTATGTTAATGAGTTACAAGTGGTGATAAGTCCCTACGTTGGATGGTTTGCAGTTGATGCAAAACCAACGGCCGAAACTGGTGAGGTGATAGACGGCAAAACATAGCAGAGTGGAACGTGTTTCATCCACTGGCTCGGCAGGAGACGTGCATGATGACCCTCAGTCTAAGTAGTGGTAACGAACTAGCTTTGTGGAAAGGATCAAGATGACCTCAGTGGGATCAGAGATTAGGAGTGGTATTTTCTCAATCCCACATTGGGAAAGATCCGGGGATGTTATTATCTTTAGGCAGTCCATTATTCATTACTGGTATATAATAAACTACCATTAATTTTCGTGAATTAAGGTATCTTTTTTGTGAGGTCACACCACATACTTGAGACTAATACTTAAACAGTTTGATTTTTTTTTGTTATCCCTAGTCATAGATGCATATAGGTTTCAATACTGTTGAGCTAGAATGTGTTTCTCGTATTGGCTGTTTTGGGTTGTGAGGAGAGTTTGCAACTGTTACATATTCATTCCACTCAAACTGGCAAAGAAATGAAGAAATCTTATTAATGACTTATGTGGTTGGTTGGTTAGTTAGGCATCAGACCTATTAACTGCCAGGGTCATTAAGGCTCTTAACGATAGTTCTGATGACCACTTACACTCTCGGCGTGTTTTGTGTCCATTTGACTTAAACGATTCCGAATAGACTAAATGATCTGGGAGATGATAGATCACAACAAGCCAGTGTGGAGAACGTTAGGGAACACGAGTGAAAACATTAGGGAAACAGGAAACGCTTTAGATGGGATGTAGGGAAACAATTTTTTTCCGGTACTGAAATACCCGATATTTGAATTCATTAAGTGAGAGTATGCAAGTCGTTTGTTTATCTTAGACAACACCACTGGACTATGTGTTTGAGGGAAGAGGTATCATGGATATTGCTCATTTTACGTAAGTAGAAGTATATTGAAGTATATTGAATGTAAAGACAGAAGTAAATATGAGCACAAGAGAAGTCACTCGTTTTAGCTGAGGCAAGACGTGTGTGGCGACGGACTCAGGCAAGACGTGTGTGGCGACGGACTCTTGGTAAGAGCATGTATGCTGAGCCATCACTGGTGCTACATCTACTTGTTTGTACAACACGAGCAAGAAGTTCGTCTCTTTAAGCTTTGATATCATGCGACTTTCGTATGCTCTTGCCAGGAATGATATTCATTCCCCTCAGCCACTACCCTGCTATCATACAGGAGTACCTACACATTTCCTGATTAATTATTTGTTAAGACTTTATGTTTTTATTATCTGTCACTTTCGAAAGATTTCTGAACGCTGACTTCGTCAAACTGGTTTTGGACACTTGAAGGTTGTGATCGCGTCATCCCACGTCTATTCCCTCTTCTTTGGTAGGCAAGTTTATGGATTCTCACTGTCAGTCAGCTCTCATAATTCTTGAACAGTTTTTGTTGTCCTTCTCTGGACTTTTTCTATTAGGTCTTTTGTGCTTCTTTGAGTGCGATGACCAAAACTGAGAAGTATATTCTATTTGGACAAATATGCGATGTAGATATGCTAAATATTTTCTTGTCTGTGTTCTTAAATGCGGTTTTAGTATTTTCCTTTTTCTTTTTCTTTTAGTCTCTCCTTAAGGTGGAACCCTGGCGACAGATTAGGTCCAGTGTCGACTCGCAAGTCCCTTTCACACAGAGATTACTGCGGCTTATAACCCGCAGACTACATTCGTGTGGAGGTCTTCTCTCACTGTGTCCTATCCTCATTACTTTGTATTCACTCGAAGTAAACATCACCAACCATGTATCTGATCCGGAGTTTGTCCAAGTCCCCATGTAAGCCTCCCAATCCTCTTCACCCTAATCTTCCCTTGGGATCATCTTCAAACATATTCAGGTATGAGTCCAGTTCTTCTGGCGAGCCATTTAATCATAAAACCAAGCTCTCTAGCGCGCCACTAGTGAGAGGACCTCACACATGCTTCCTGTGTTCTTTACACCGAAGATAATTTCTATCCATTCAATGAGTCTCCCGTTATGACTACCTGATGAGCCAGTGTCACATGCTTTCCGACAGTCCAGGCAGACACAACCCGCCCTTTTTTTCTCTTTCGTCCATAGCTGAGTTTACTCTCTCATAGAGGTTGAGAAGAACTGATTAACATAATCTTTCTTCTTGGACCCGTATCGTTCGTCCATTCGCTCCCCGGTCATCTTTTCCAGGGGTTTAGAGACAACACTTGTCTTTGGTTCAGCACAATTTCAGTCTCCTTTCTTAAAGATATCAACGACATTTACCCCTCATCCACGCCCATGAAGCTTTACCTTCTTCCAGCGATATAGTGACCAATATTTCAAGCGGTCTGCGGAGTGTATCCGCACACTTTATCAGCTCTATCGGAAACTTGAAACTTAAATACGTAGGTCAAGAAACCTTTAGTAGACTCTTTGTATATTTTCTAGCAGGTTTAGATGCTTTCCAAGACCTCCGTTCCATTCTCTCTCACTGGTGTTGGGAGCTGGAGTGTTTTTCTCTATGAAGAATCTTGTTCTCTAGCTTCTCATAATAATCCTTTACAACTCTTCCTCTCAATCCCTTAGCCTGGTTAGCTGCTGTTTCGCTGACAATGTACAGCTTATGAACTCACGGAAAGGGTTTGGATTACCTTCTGCCTCGTCCAAAACATTCTCGTAAAGGGTTTTGTATACTCCGTTTTTTACCCTGTTACTGTCGTTCCTTGGTCTCATTCCTTTTAAATGCTGGCTGGCTATAGTGCATTCGACTACATTATCTCCATAGTACATCGCCAGGCTCATGCTTTTTGACACCAATTACTTACTCATTTCTCTCTCTCTTCTAGACCCCCTAGTTAACTTGCAGCTGAAGGTGCCCATTTTCTAACTGATTCACTGTAGGTCTGAGATAACGTTTTATAGCCATGATCCACATCATGGCTACGGAAATGTATTTCCAAATTTAAGTTCTCAAAGAAATTGTTTGGTTCTGTGTAGTTTCCACACTGACATCTCTTCTCTGAGTTCGGTTTCTCCTTTGATCTCTTTGTGTCCTAATCGTAATCAAACTCAAGCGGTACAAAATCACATTTTCCAGCTCGTGTTCTCGATTTCTATGGTAATACGTGTAAAGATAAAATCTAGTAGTGGTGGTATATTAATCTTCTAATTGTAGTGTGTAAGTGAAATGCTGATACAAGAAAATCTCTCTATATGCACCCTAGGAACTTAGGTCTCTATCTCCATGAGACTACCTTTTCCCAGTCTGTTTCCATGTAACTGAAATATTCCATGAACAGAACTTGACCATCTCGGAACAATGCGTGTCTCACTGCTTCCTGTACCATACTGATTGCTCCTTCATTGTTACCTTCTGCACCAGTTCTGTTTCCTTTAAATTCTCCGGATTATCGTAAATTATCAATACAATAAACAATTCTGCATGAAATTAACTTGTAGGATCTGATGAGACGGTAGTTGCGTGAGAACAACACTGAAAAGCCAGGGAGCGTTGTCAGCTTGTTATGAAGGGCAAGGAAGACCTTGAGCTACCACGATCAGGTAAGACCTTATCATATGTTTTTGTTTACAGGGGAAGTATGCGGAGCGTGTTGGTGGCAGCCGGTGTCCTGTTGCTGGCGAGGGCGTCCACGTCCACGGTGAGTGACTCCATGACAGTCGCTGACCCCTCGTTGACTTCCGTGACTGGTTTTCTGCCTGTCTCTTCCGTGACTGGTTTCTGCCTGTCTCTACCTCATCCCCTGAATTCACGTCAGCTGGAATTGAATTCTCTGCAAATCTTTGAGTTACTTTTCGCTGATCATCCCATTGACTTGTGTAAGATACTGACCTCTCGTGCCGATTCTGTGACATGACACTCGACTCCTGTGCCAGCTGTTGTCCTTGCCCTGAAAGTGACTAGACAGACCATCTTTACTGGCCGTTGCTTGGCTATCGTGCATGACTTCCCTGACTCTTTCCTCCTTAGACTTACTGACTCACTCTGACCTGATTGATTCCTAGCTGTATTCCCCGACTAAATCTTAACCAAAGATCCTGTTAGCTCCCTGACTGACTTCTTCCTAGCTAACTAGCCAACTGACCTCCTTGAATAATTTTCTCCATGGCCTCCCTAAGTGACGCCCTACAGGCCTCCCGAACTGACTCATAATTGGCGTCCTTTAGTGACTCTTCTTTAGCCTCCCTGATTAACTCCTTTCGTGCCATCCTGACTGACACCTCACTGGCCTCCCTGACTGACACCTCACTGGCCTCCCTGACTGACACCTCACTGGCCTCCCTGACTGACACCTCACTGGCCTCCCTGACTGACACCTCACTGGCCTCCCTGACTGACACCTCACTGGCCTCCCTGACTGACACCTCACTGGCCCACCTGACTGACTCATTTCTAGCCTTCCTGACGAACACACTTCACTAACCTCCCTGGCCAACACCTCACTGGCCAACCTGACTTACTCATTTCGAGCCTCCCTGACTGACACCTCACTGGCCAACCTGACTTACTGATTTCTAGCCTCCCTGACTGACGCCTCACTGGCCAACCTGACTAACTCATTTCTAGCCTCCCTGACTGACGCCTCACTGGCCAACCTGACTAACTGATTTCGAGCCTTCCTGACTGACGCCTCGCCTGAGTAACAAACCTGCTAAAGTTTTACGTGCTTGCCCTCCCTCTACCCGTCTACGTCAAGCCTAAGCATAGCCAGGGCACTAATCATTCCACTCTCCATTTTATTATTCATCACCATCACCCTTGGTGATCGCTGGTCACCCCGTGCCACATTATCATCATAGCGAGTGTTTTCTGTCACGATGAAGGTCTTTGTTTACTTTTACTTTTACTTTGAAGCCAAACATTCTCGTGTGTTGGTCGGTTCAATAACATTATGAATTCAGTTATGTGTGAGAAGTTAAAAAAGTAGTAAGGACTACTTCTATAAGTGTGTGGAAGTTTTTAATTTACGTTAAAACACTAAGCATGAGCTGAAAGTGAATCATAGTGAATTAAGAGGTTCTATGCATCGCCTAGGAAGTTGACTACGTCCACCTTGTCGGATCAGCAGATTATAAAGTGTTGTGCTGTGTGTGCGTCTATGTGTAGAAAGTGCTGGGCAGTTGAGTAGTAACTTCTCTTGTGTCTTCATTATGATAGTTGCATAGTAAACATGTTGGAATATACTGAAGCGGTCTTCGTCTTGTTGTAGTAATGGGCGAATTCTAGAAAGTAAAAGGAGTTGTGTGACTCGGGTTTGTCTAGGGAGTGTGGTTTCCGTCCTGAAGGATTTAAGTTTAGGACTGAGTTGGGAGGTCGGTTGTTTGGTGCCTGCCTGGATATTTCAGTGTGTACGTGTTTTGTCAGTGTTCTGATTGTTAGGGTTATGGGGATATGTGTGTAAAGGTTATTGAAGTGTGAGGCAAGGGTAAGCTTTTTATTTCTACTAAGGGGTTGGTGGTATGTTATTGAGTAGTTAGGGTGAGAGGGGTCTAGTGCTGTTGCATTGAACTGAGTGCCGAGCATGTTGAGGCGGAGCTGCATTGGAGTATCTTTGTTTCATTGTGAAGGTGTTGAGTGTTTGGAGTTGCTAAGCAGCCAGTGATTGTTCTAGGTGCATTTTTTTGTGTGCTTTACTGCGGATGAATTGTTTTTAAACTATGTTGAGATTCTTTATGTATGCAGGTGGGACAGGGGAGAAAGAATCATACCCCCGTGTTCCCTACGTGTCGTAGAAGTTGAAAGTTGACAAAACCACCCTAAACATGGCTGTGGTGTAGGCTGGTTTTTGTATATATTCCTTGAAAATGGCTTGAAATACAGTAGAGGGCTTGGAGCTTCTGTGTTTGTATTTCCAGCGGGTTTATTTATAAATTCAGATACAGCGTGGGGTTATCATCCAGGTACATAAACCTCACGAAGAAGGAAATAATGTCTGCTGTGCTTTTTATATGCTTCCTGAAAGCTGCTACGATGGCTTTAACTACAACAATTTCCTTTTACTTTTGCAGTCGATGTTCAATGAGCGGATGTATGCTGAGGACTACGACGATGTCACAGGTAAGAGTACTCAGCTACGGTGATCTTCGTTACATGTATTGAGCCTTTGTCCCAGGGAAGACGGGGCGGGAGAAAGCTGCCAAGGTGTCTCCTGCTTGATGGAGAGGACGATTAAATCAGGCGGGAGCGGGATAGCTGGAGGTCCTCCTCCGCTCCTGTTAGGGAGATAGGGAGAAGCCAAGCGGGGATGTATCCTCGAAGCCTCCGTCAGTCATCTGTTTCTGACGCTAATTGGATAAAGGGAAAAAGGCGAGTAGGTACATGAAAGATAGACAGTCAAACTCTATTATGAAAATTCCCGAAGCCATAGTATCTTCAAGTGTTCCTCTCCTTAAGATTAGATATCTGACTTACTTGTGCTTCTGCATGATCACATAGATACCTTTCTTGCCTCAGGAAAATGAAACATGAAAAGTTCCCAAGTGCACTCTCATGTAATGATCACATCATCAGGGGAGAAACAAGAAAGAAATATAACAATCAGTTGATATAAACGCCATTTCGTAAACAAATGGCGTCCTAGCTACGTCTCTTCGTTGTATATCAAGTAACTGTCATATTTCTCTCTTGTGTCTCCCATGATGATGTGATATTACACGAAAGTGCACTTGGGAATTTATCGTGTTTCGTTTTCCCCTGTGGACTCATAGGAACATATATGTATGTATGTATATGTATATATATATATATATATATATATATATATATATATATATATATATATATATATATATATATATATAACATACAAACCTCCAACAACCAGGATCGAACCCGGGACCCCTGTGCAAGTGGCAGGAATGTAACCGCTCGGCTATGGGCCTGGCAAATAGGAAACAACTATTCGAATACTAAGTACTCGTATACCCTTCGTCTCACAATGGTGAGGAACGGGGTCTATACCGGTTATTTCCCTACAGGCGCACATAGCCAGCTGATAGCATTTTACCGAACCTAACTGTACAACGCGGAGGTATTCATATACCTCCGCTTCAACAATCGTTGCTGTCTGGTCGACCATTTGACCAGTTCCAAAATATTATTTTAAAGAAAAACATATTGCTATGATGAATTAAGGAAAGAACGCAATAGGCTACAAGTGTCACTAAATCGTAAGTTGGACCATCTTATTGAAAACAGCGACTGGACCAAGAACACAAACCCTTCTTTTGTGGTAAACCTGTCTAATAAACAACTAGATAAAGATTCCTTGTGTGCATTAGGCTATGGTTTAAGTTTTTGTGTGCTCTAACAGGGAAGCCAGCTGTGTTGATGTCACAAAGTCTTTTTGTAATTTAGAGAAATACAGTAATTTAAGTAATGATGAAATTGATATCTGTAAGGGTTTAGTGTATGCCGGTTTGTCAAAACCAGTGGAACCTGATTGCCCTAAAAGATTTATAAGAGCTATTAACACCTTAAAAAAAGCAGATAAGGCTAACACTGTTGTGATTTTAGACAAAAGTAACTATTTATCTAAGATGAATGATCTTCTGAATGATGACACAACATATTCTAAACTTAGTAAAAATCCCTTAGAAGCAGTTAATTCTCATTTCAATAAAGAAATAAAGTGGTTGTTGAAAGGTAGTAGTTCTCTTATCAAAAGTTTGTCATCTTTGTCCCCTTCATTGTCATATATGTATATGGACTTATCAAAAACATAAACAGAATTTTCCAGCAAGACCTGTAGTGAGTTCAGTAGGCTCCATCACATATAGTTGCTTTATTAAGTCCTTTAGTGGGTAAGGTATCAAATTCTAATATCATGAACAATGTAGATTTAGTCAACAAGCTAAACAATATCATTGTTAATTTTGATTTCAAACTAGTAAGCTTTGATGTTTCCTCACTTTTCACTAATGTTCCAGTTGATGACCTTTTAGAATATTTATTTGATGTCTTGGATGATATTCATTTACCTGTTTCAAAGTCTGTTTTCATTGAACTGATAAAATTGTGTATAAAAGACTGTGTATTTAAATTCAATGGAGATTATTATGCTCAAAAATTTGGTATGGCAATGGGTAACCCTCTTTCACCTGTACTACGTAATCTTTATATGGAATTTTTTGAAACAAAATTACTAAAGGATATCTTACCTTCTAATGCAATTTGGTTTAGGTATGTAGATGATGCTCTTTGTGTTTGGCCAACAAATGAAAATTTACAAATATTTCTCCCCTTACTTAACAATTTAGTACCTTCCATCAAATTTACTGTAGAAAATGAAAATAATGGTATGTTACCATTTTTAGATTGCATAATGCACAGGCAAGGAAACAAGTTTAAGTTTAGCTTATACAGAAAACCCACCAATGTATGCTCATATATCCATTTTTACTCATCTCAACATGACAGAGTTAATTTATCATCATTTCAATCTGTGTTCCTTAGGGCATTACGTATTTGCAGTCCAGAGTTTATTGATGATGAGTTTGAGAAGATATATTCTATTGGATCTAAGTTAAAGTACCCTAGATCTTTCATTGATAAATCCCTTAAGTTAGCAAAGAGATCATTTTATAGAGGTGAGCCCAAACCTCCCATTGACACCAAGAATCTTTTAGTTCTCCCTTTTGATAATAATTTCACTTTACTTCCCATGTTGCTTAAATCCTTTAATGTAAGTTTTGCTTTAAGCAACAATAATACTATAAAGAATATCTTAATCAGGAATTCACCAGAAAATTTTCTTGGATGCATCTATAAAGTGCCTTGTGGAAATTGTGATAATTTCTATGTTGGTCAGACTGGTGATGATCTTTCTGTTAGACTTAAGCAACATAAATATAGTATAAGAACGGGACAAGAATCAAATGCCTTGTTTAATCGCGTTAAAAACTATGATCATTGTACTGACTGGAGTAATGCCATGTCAATTATTAACTCTATTGCCAAGAGAAATATCATTGAATCTTCTATTATTAAATACACAAAGAATTATAATCTTAATATTAGTGATGGTCTATACAAATTAGATAACTTTATTGTTGATAAGATTTGTAAAATGATAAGTTTATGAACGCTCGTTGTATGTTTTGGACAATCGCATGTTTACCAAATGGCGTTCTAGCTTCGTTTCTTCGGTGTATGTCAACTGACTTATATTTCTCTCTCTCTCTCTCTCTCTCTCTCTCTCTCTCTCTCTCTCTCTCTCTCTCTCATCTGAATATATATATAATATCATTTTAAAAAAACTATTTGCCATTTCCCCCATTAGCAAGGTAGCGTTAAGAACAGAGGACTGGGCCTTTGAGGGAATATCCTCATCTGGCCCCCTACTCTGTTCCTTCTTTGAAAAAAACAAAAAAAAAAAACAAGAGGGAGGATTTCCAGCCCCCCCGCTCCCTTCCCTTTTAGTCGCCTTCTACGACACGCAGGGAATACGTGGGAAGTATTCTTTCCTCCCCATCCCCAGGGGTAAATATATATATATTAAAATATATATATAATATATATATATATATAAAATTATATATATAAATAATATATTTAAAAAATAATATAATACTCTCCACCCCAACCCCCCCCATTTCCCTTTTTTTTTTTAAACCTCTTGCCCCTTTTCTCTTACCCCCGCCCTCTTTCTTTTATACATCCCCCCATTAAATTTGCATTTTTTTTTCCCTGCAAAAATCGTCCCAAATCCCTCAAATCTTCTTTTTCACAATACCTTATTTCTTCAACCCCACCACTACTAACAAACCCTTTCAATTTAAACCCACCCCCCACCCCCTTCTAAATAAAACAAGCATTTTTTTGCGAAAACCCCCATAAACTGATTCCCAAAATACATCCCTTTCCTTCCCCCACGCCCCTTACTTCCATTGTTCTCAACCTTTTTCCTTTCTGTACTCAGCCCTCTCCTGGTACTTCCTCAAACAGGTCCCCTTTCCCCAAGCCACTTACTCTAAACCACCCTCTTCCCCCCCAACATTCACCCTTTTTTTTTCTAAAAACCCCTTTTACAAATCTTCACCTTAGCCTCCAAAAGATAAAACAACCCCCCCTCCATTGAAACCTCTCAGCACTTTAAAACATCCAAAAGTCCTCTTTTTCGCACCCGTCAATTTTAACCAAAATAATCCAATAGCGCTCCTGGGCCACCTCCTACTTACATAAGTAAACTTAGAAAAATCCGCTTTTTAAACCGGGATTCCCCAAACATCATCCTTTTTTATACCAAAAAACTACAACTCCTTTAAACCCTTTTTCCCTTTACAACACTGAACACCCCCCTTATACCCATTTTTCCCTTCCCCAAAAAAAATTTCCACATTACTCCCTTTGCATTCAAATCAAACCCCTCACTATAACCCTTTTCCCTCATCAAAAAACCCCTAACCACTAATTCCCCTGCCCCCCAAAACACTTTTCCTCCATGATTTTTCTTCTCCTTTCCCAGGGGCTTTTGCACCAATAATCACCCACCTCAACTCCATCAATTTTTAGTTTTTTCCCCCAATTTAAACGAGAATTTACTTTCTACACCTATCAAAAACTCCCCCAAACCCCGTTTCCCCGGAGTATTTTTCTACTTCCTTTTCCCCTTTCTTTGTCCCTCCACTAACCCCCGACTTTTGGGAGAATAAAAAGGAAGGGTTTTAAAGGGGAAAAAAAGTTTCGTAAAGACAAAGGGGGCAAAGGAACTTCATAAGGGGGCCCCAAAGGGGAGGTGATAACAAGGAGTGGTTATTTAAAAAGAGGAGTATTTTTGAAGTTTTGTTGAATAAAAGTTTATGATAGATTTTCAGATATAGGGTTTTTTGGTCGAGGTGGGGGTCAAAGTGGGTTTGGAAAAGAAAAAGGAAAAAGAAAGGTTTTGTTAACTTTGCGGGAAAAATTAAAGTCGGCAAGGCAGCAGGTTTTTGGGTGGGATTGCATGGAATTTTAAAAAAAAAAAGGGGGAACCCGTATTTTACTGGTTGGAAAGGTTTTTTTAAAATTTTGAACCCCATGGGGGTTCCTAGATTGGGGGGAAAAACGTGCATAGGCCTTTTACAAAGGGAAAGGGGATAAGATGATGCTCAAATTTCAAAGGGATAATTTTTTTTTGAGTTTCCCGGGGAAATTTTTATGGGGGTTTTTATTGAGAGGGTAAGGGTTACAGAGCATCAATTGGGGGAAGAACAAATTGGGTTTTAAAATGGGAAATGTGTGGATCATTTTTTGCTTTGAAGAATTTAAAGTGAGAAAAACTTAAAAAGCAAATGGGTTTGTTGTAGCAATTTTTGGATTTTGGGGGAAGCCCAAAAGATAGAGTTGATAGAGAGCCGTGGAAGGTATTAAGAAAAATATGTTTGGGGGGAAAGTTTTAAACATGAAAAATTTTTTTCGAGGGTGTAAGGCCTGTGAACTGTTGGGAAAAAGGGAAATGATTGTTCCAATGAATGTAAAGGTTTTTTGGCAGGGGGGTGTGATGTCTCCATTGGGGTTTTTTTAATTTGTTTTTGGTGGGGATTTTAGGGAGGTAAATGCAAGATTTTGGAAAGAGGGGGAATAAAATTTTGTTGGGATGAGAGAGCTTTTGGGAAATGATCCCGTTGTTTTTTCCCCCTGATAACAGCGCTGGTGGGTTATTCATGTGGGAAAAAATGCGAAGCGGGGGACTGAGTTTGGGTTTAAAATGTTGGGGAAAAAAAAGTTTTAAATAAATGGGTTTAATAAAAGCAAGGTTATTTTGGACAGTAGGGTTGAGGGGCAAGTCAATTGGGAGGGGATTTGAATGGGAGAAAAAAAAGGGAATGAAGTGGTTTTTTGATTTTCTGGGGGGGAACTGGCCCCAAAGGAACCAGGGGGCGGGGGTGGGTCATAGGGGGGGGGAGGGGGGGAAAATTTTGGGGGCCCCTTTAAATTTTGGAAATCCCAAAAAAATTAAACCGGAAAACAAAAAAAGGGGATGTTAAAAGGGTTTGTGGTTTCCCAAAAAAGTTTTTTTTTGGGGCGAGGGGGGGGCTTTGGGTTTTTAAATTTCGCCCGGGGGAAAGGGGTGGCCCGGGAAAAGAGATGTTTGGGACAATGTGTGGTGGAGGGGGTTTATCGGTGATTTAAAGTAAGGTAAGAAAGATGTTGGAAAAAAAAAGAGCGTGGTTGAAGAGCAAAGAGGGGGTTTTTGAAGTGGTTTGGGCACATGGAGGGGAAAATGAGGAAAGATGGGCCCAAAAGGGAAAATGTTTTTTGGAGGTGGAGGGAAAAGAGAAAAGGGAGACCAAATTGGGGGTGGAAAATGGGGGTGAAAAAATTTTTTTTTGATCGGGGCTGAACATGCCCGGGGGGTGGGAAAGGGGGGCAAGGAATAAAAGTGAAAAGGACGATGTGGGATACCGGGGTTGACGGCTAAGGGGGGAAATTTAATCAAGGCCCTGTTTTTGCGTCCCGGGGGCAAACCATTGGAAAGCTGTGTAGGTTTTGTAATTTGCGTGTGTGGACGTTTTAAAACATGTGTATTGGGGGGGGGGGGGGTTGGGCCCTTTTCTTTCTCCCGTTTTCCTTTGCGCTAAAAACCTTTGCAAACGCGGGAGACAGCGAAAAAAGTAAAAGTAAAAGTATATAAATATAATATATATATATAATAAAAATATATATATAAATTTTATATAATTTATAAATATTAAAAATATTTTTTCTTTTTTTTTTTAAACTATTCCCTTTTCCCCCCATCAGCAAGAAGCGGGAAGAAAGAGGGCGGGCCTCTGAGGGGAAAATCAACACCTGGGCCCCCCCCCTCTGTTTCCTTTTTTTTGGAAAAAATTTAAAAAAAAAACAAAGGGGGGATTTTCCCCCCCCCCGCCCCTCCCCTTTTTTGTCGCCTTCTACGACACGCAGGAATACGTGGAAGTATTCTTTCTCCCCATCCCCAGGATAAATATATATATATATATAATATATATATATATATATATAATATATATATATATATATATATATATAAATATATATATATATAATATATAAATATATATATATATATATATATATATATATATATATAATATATATATATATATTTTTTTTTTTTTTTTTTTTTATACTTTGTCGCTGTCTCCCGCGTTTGCGAGGTAGCGCAAGGAAACAGACGAAAGAAATGGCCCAACCCCCCCCCCCCCCCCCCCCCCCATACACATGTACATACACACGTCCACACACGCAAATATACATACCTACACAGCTTTCCATGGTTTACCCCAGACGCTTCACATGCCTTGATTCAATCCACTGACAGCACGTCATATATATATATATATATATATATATATATATATATATATATATATATATATATATATATATATATATATACATAGAAAAGCTGTGGTTTCAATGCATTACACATGACAGCCAGAGACTGAGCGTGAAGGAATGTGGCCCCCGTTGCCATTTTCCCAGCGCTACCTCACACGCATGGATGAAGGGAGCAAGTATGAACACATACATGTGTATATATGCATATGTCTGTGTATGTATACGTATGTATAAATCGAAATGTAGAGGCATGTATATGTGCATGTGTGGGTGCTTATATATGTGCATGTGGGCGGGTTGGGCCACTCTCCTGCCCGTTTCCCCGCGCTACCTCGTAATATATATATATATATATATATATATATATATATATATATATATATATATATATATATATATATATATTTCTTTTTTCCTTTAAACTATTTGCCATTTCCCGCGTTAGCGAGGTAGCGTTAAGAACAGATGACTGGGCCTTTGAGGGACTACCCTCACCTGGCCCAATTCTCTGTTCCTTCTTTTGGAAAATTAAAAAAAAAACAAGAGGGGAGGATTTCCAGCCCCCCGCTCCCTCCCCTTTTAGTCGCCTTCTACGGCACGCAGGGAATACGTAGGAAGTATTCTTTCTCCCCTATCCCCAGGGATATATATTTTATCCTTTTTTATTTATTTTGCTTTGTCGCTGTCTCCCGCGTTTGCGAGGTAGCGCAAGGAAACAGACGAAAGAAATGGCCCAACCCACCCCCATACACAATGTACATACATACACGTCCACACACGCAAATATACACACCTATACATCTCACCGTACACACACACATACACACACAGACACATACATATATACCCATGCACACAATTCACACTGTCTGCCTTTATTCATTCCCATCGCCACCTCGCCACACATGGAATACCATCCCCCTCCCCCTCATGTGTGCTAGGTAGCACCAGGAAAAGACAACAAAGGCCCCATCTGTTCACACTCAGTCTCCAGCTGTCATGCAATAATGCCCGAAACCACAGCTCTCTTTCCACATCCAGGCCCCACACAACTTTCCATGGTTTACCCCAGACGCTTCACATGCCCTGGTTCAATCCACTGACAGCACGTCAACCCCGGTATACCACATCGATCCAATTCACTCTATTCTTTGCCCGCCTTTCACCCTCCTGCATGTTCAGGCCCCGATCACACAAAATCTATCTATCTATCTATCTATCTATCTATCTATCTATCTATATATATATTTTTTTTTTTTTTTTTTTTTATACTTTGTCGCTGTCTCCCGCGTTTGCGAGGTAGCGCAAGGAAACAGACGAAAGAAATGGCCCAACCCCCCCCCCCCATACACATGTACATACACACGTCCACACACGCAAATATACATACCTACACAGCTTTCCATGGTTTACCCCAGACGCTTCACATGCCTTGATTCAATCCACTGACAGCACGTCATCCCCTGTATACCACATCGCTCCAATTCACTCTATTCCTTGCCCTCCTTTCACCCTCCTGCATGTTCAGGCCCCGATCACACAAAATCTTTTTCACTCCATCTTTCCACCTCCAATTTGGTCTCCCTCTTCTCCTCGTTCCCTCCACCTCCGACACATATATCCTCTTGGTCAATCTTTCCTCACTCATTCTCTCCATGTGCCCAAACCGTTTCATAACACCCTCTTCTGCTCTCTCAACCACGCTCTTTTTATTTCCACACATCTCTCTTACCCTTACGTTACTTACTCGATCAAACCACCTCACACCACACATTTTCCTCAAACATCTCATTTCCAGCACGTCCATCCTCCTGCGCACAACTCTATCCATAGCCCACGCCTCGCAACCATACAACATTGTTGGAACCACTATTCCTTCAAACATACCCATTTTTGCTTTCCGAGATAATGTTCTCGACTTCCACACATTTTTCAAGGCTCCCAAAATTTTCGCCCCCTCCCCCACCCTATGATCCACTTCCGCTTCCATGGTTCCATCCGCTGACAGATCCACTCCCAGATATCTAAAACACTTCACTTCCTCCAGTTTTTCTCCATTCAAACTCACCTCCCAATTGACTTGACCCTCAACCCTACTGTACCTAATAACCTTGCTCTTATTCACATTTACTCTTAACTTTCTTCTTCCACACACTTTACCAAACTCAGTCACCAGCTTCTGCAGTTTCTCACATGAATCAGCCACCAGCGCTGTATCATCAGCGAACAACAACTGACTCACTTCCCAAGCTCTCTCATCCCCAACAGACTTCATACTTGCCCCTCTTTCCAGGACTCTTGCATTTACCTCCCTAACAACCCCATCCATAAACAAATTAAACAACCATGGAGACATCACACACCCCTGCCGCAAACCTACATTCACTGAGAACCAATCACTTTCCTCTCTTCCTACACGTACACATGCCTTCCATGGTTCCATCCGCTGCCAGATCCACTCCCAGATATCTAAAACACTTTACTTCCTCCAGTTTTTCTCCATTCAAACTTACCTCCCAATTGACTTGACCCTCAACCCTACTGTACCTAATAACCTTGCTCTTATTCACATTTACTCTTAACTTTCTTCTTTCTCACACTTTACCAAACTCAGTCACCAGCTTATGCAGTTTCTCACATGAATCAGCCACCAGCGCTGTATCATCAGCGAACAACAACTGACTCACTTCCCAAGCTGTCTCATCCCCAACAGACTTCATACTTGCCCCTCTTTCCAAAACTCTTGCATTAACCTCCCTAAGAACCCCATCCATAAACAAATTAAACAACCATGGAGACATCACACACCCCTGCCGCAAACCTACATTCACTGAGAACCAATCACTTTCCTCTCTTCCTACACGAACACATGCCTTACATCCTCGATAAAAACTTTTCACTGCTTCTAACAACTTGCCTCCCACACCATATATTCTTAATACCTTCCACAGAGCATCTCTATCAACTCTATCATATGCCTTCTCCAGATCCATAAATGCTACATACAAATCCATTTGCTTTTCTAAGTATTTCTCACATACATTCTTCAAAGCAAACACCTGATCCACACATCCTCTGCCACTTCCGAAACCACACTGCTCTTCCCCAATCTGATGCTCTGTACATATATATATTTTTATATATTTTTTTTATTTATTTTGCTTTGTCGCTGTCTCTCGCGTTAGCGAGGTAGCGCAAGGAAACTGACGAAAGAATGGCCCAACCCGCCCACATACACATGTATATACATACATGTCCACCCATGCACAATATACATACCTATACATCTCAGTGTACACATATATATACACACACAGACATATACATATATACACATGTACATAATTCATACTGTCTGCCTTTATTTGTTCCCATCGCCACCTCGCCACACATGCAATAACAACCCCCTCCCCCCTCATGTGTGCGAGGTAGCGCTAGGAAAAACACCAACGGCCCCATTCGTTCACACTCAGTCTCTAGCTGTCATGTAATAATGCACCGAAACCACAGCTCCCTTTCCACATCCAGGCCCCGCACACTTTGCATGGTTTACCCCAGACGCTTCACATGCCCTGGTTCAATCCATTGACAGCACGTCGACCCCGGTATACCACATCGTTCCAATTCACTCTATTCCTTGCCCGCCTTTCACCCTCCTGCATGTTCAGGCCCCGATCACTCAAAATCTTTTTCACTCCATCTTTCCACCTCCAATTTGGTCTCCCACTTCTCCTCGTTCCCTCCACCTCTGACACATATATCCTCTTGGTCAATCTTTCCCCACTCATTCTCTCCATGTGACCAAACCATTTGAAAACACCCTCTTCTGCTCTCTCAACCACACTCTTTTTATTTCCACACATCTCTCTCACCCTTACATTACTTACTCGATCAAACCACCTCACACCACTTATTGTCCTCAAACATCTCATTTCCAGCACGTCCACCCTCCTGCGCACAACTCTATCCATAGCCCACGCCTCGCAACCATACAACATTGTTGGAACCACTATTCCTTCAAACATACCCATCTTTGCTTTCCGAGATAATGTTCTCGACTTCCAAACATTCGTCAAGGCTCCCAGAATTTTCGCCCCCTCCCCCACCCTATGATCCACTTCCGCTTCCATGGTTCCCTCCGCTGCCAGATCCACTCCCAGATATCTAAAACACTTTACTTCCTCCAGCTTTTCTTCATTCAAACTTACCTCCCAACTGACTTGACCCTCAACCCTACTGTACCTAATAACCTTGCTCTTATTCACATTTACTCTTAACTTTCTTCTTTCACACACTTTACCAAGCTCAGTCACCAGCTTCTGCAGTTTCTCACATGAATCAGCCACCAGCGCTGTGTCATCAGCGAACAACAACTGACTCACTTCCTAAGCTCTCTCATCCACAACAGACTGCATACTTGCCCCTCTTTCCAAAACTCTTGCATTCACCTCCCTAACAACCCCATCCATAAACAAATTAAGCAGCCTTGGAGACATCACACACCCCCGCCGCAAACCTACATTCACTGAGAACCAATCACTTTCCTCTCTTCCTACACGTACACATGCCTTACATCCTCGATAAGAACTTTTCACTGCTTCTAACAACTTGCCTCCCACACCATATATTCTTAATACCTTCCACAGAGCATCTCTATCAACTCTATCATATGCCTTCTCCAGATCCATAAATGCTACATACAAATCCATTTGTTTTTCTAAGTATTTCTCGCATATATTCTTCAAAGCAGACACCTGATCCACACATCCTCTACCACTTCTGAAACCACACTGCTCTTCTCCAATCTGATGCTCTGTACATGCCTTCACCCTCTCAATCAATACCCTCCCCTATAATTTACCAGGAATACTCAACAAACTTATACCTCTGTAATTTGAGCACTCACTCTTATCCTCTTTGCCTTTGTACAATCGCACTATGGAAGCATTCCGCCAATCCTCAGGCACCTCACTATGAATCATACATACATTGAATAACCTTACCATCCAGTCAACAATACAGTCACCCCCTTTTTTAATAAATTCCACTGCATTGCCATCCAAACCTGATGCTTTGGCGGCTTTCATCTTCCGTAAAGCTTTTACTACCTCTTCTCTATTTACCAAATCATTTTCCCCAACCCTCTCACTTTGCACACTACCTCGACCAAGACACCCCACATCTGCCACTCTATCATCAAACACATTCAACAAACCTTCAAAATACTCACTCCATCTCCTCACATCACCACTACTTGTTATCACCTCCCCATTTGCCCCCTTCACCGAAGTTTATATATATATATATATATATATATATATATATATATATATATATATATATATATATATATATATACATATATATACATATATATATATATATATATATATATATATATATATATATATATATATATATATATATATATATATATATTTTTTTTTTTTTTTTTTTATACCTCGTTGCTGTCTCCCGCGGTTGCGAGGTAGCGCAAGGAAACAAACGAAAGAAATGGCCCAACCCCCCATACACATGTACATACACACGTCCACACACGCAAATATACATACCTACACAGCTTTCCATGGATTACCCCGGACGCTTCACATGCCTTGATTCAATCCACTGACAGCACGTCAACCCCTGTATACCACATCGTTCCAATTCACTCTATTCCTTGCCCTCCTTTCACCCTCCTGCATGTTCAGGCCCCGATCACACAAAATCCTTTTCACTCCATCTTTCCACCTCCAATTTGGTCTCCCTCTTCTCCTCGTTCCCTCCACCTCCGACACATATATCCTCTTGGTCAATCTTTCCTCACTCATTCTCTCCATGTGCCCAAACCATTTCAAAACACCCTCTTCTGCTCTCTCAACCACGCTCTTTTTATTTCCACACATCTCTCTTACCCTTACGTTACTTACTCGATCAAACCACCTCACACCACACATTGTCCTCAAACATCTCATTTCCAGCACCTCCATCCTCCTGCGCACAACTCTATCCATAGCCCACGCCTCGCAACCATACAACATTGTTGGAACCACTATTCCTTCAAACATACCCATTTTTGCTTTCCGAGATAATGTTCTCGACTTCCACACATTTTTCAAGGCTCCCAAAATTTTCGCCCCCTCCCCCACCCTATGATCCACTTCCGCTTCCATGGTTCCATCCGCTGCCAGATCCACTCCCAGATATCTAAAACACTTCACTTCCTCCAGTTTTTCTCCATTCAAACTCACCTCCCAATTGACTTGACCCTCAACCCTACTGTACCTAATAACCTTGCTCTTATTCACATTTATATATATATATATATATATATATATATATATATATATATATATATATATATATATATATATATATATATATATATATATATATTACATATTTCAGCAAACCACGTCCCATGACATTCTCACTTCAAATAACTCCCTGATCCGAACACTCCTCATCTGCCACCCTGTCATGTCATCAAGCACACTCAATAGTCCTTCAGAACACTATATCCATTTCTTCTTTCCCTCATCTCTGCCGTTTACCACTTCCCCATTTGCCCGCATCACCGAGGCTCCCATCTGTTCTCTTGTTTTTACTGAAGTTTGCTAATACTTACTATCAACTTTCATTTGCCCTCATAGTAAGACCCTGTACCTTCCTTTTGTCCTCTTGTCGCTTTTTCTTGTACATCTCCCTGTCAATTGCACTCCTTCCTTGCATTAACGCCGATACATCTTCTATTTTCTCTTTCAAGAGCAATTGAGCTTCGTCATCCCACCACCCACTACCCTATTTCATATTGCTATCTAACAACCTCCGTATGCCACACGTATCTCTCACACTAGGCAGCACTGACCCCCAGAATACTTCCCATTCCTCACCCACTCCCCAAGTTTCGTCTGCTCACACCCTCTGCCATTCTACAATTAGTCTCTCATGGTAACTCTTCATGCAAGCCTCTCTTTCAAGCTCACACACTCTCACCACATAACCTACATTATGAACAAGCTGTGCATCATTCAGTTCACATGACTGAGACCCTCATACCCCTCATTATACCCCACTTTACTCACCCTACCGAAACATCCACTCAGCAACCACTGAGACAGCAACTCCCTAAACCCTTATCACTTACTGCCTCACCTCCACCACAAACACCAGACAAACAACGTCACAGAACAGACCCTGTCACTCCATAAACAAACCATTCGACTCCACAGATCCTCACCGACAAAACTAAACAACTTTGCCCCTTCGCGCTAATGGCATCGGGAACAAGCGCATAGAAATACTCAACCAACTCAGAGATCACAACCTCCGCATTAGCCTCATCCAAGAAACCAGATCTACCCTACCACTTCTCTACAACTACACAAGGATGAGGACTGGTAATTGTCTTACGTCTGTCGATAAATACAAGATCATAATATCATCTTTTTTTTATGTTGTTATCCGGCTCTAGTGCACGGCAACCCCTGCACTACCTACTTTTTCAACGAGTCTGTATCAAGTCTACATATCTCCTGCTGACGAGATCTGTATCACTTCGCAGTTGTGAGTCCCAAGTCGCCAGACGGCATAAACCAGTACCGCTGGTCCCAGGAGACGATGCGCTACACGGTGTGGAACGACGGGCACCCTCCTGGTGAGTAAGAGGCAGAGAACCTCCGTACATTTTACGTTGATGAGGTGCTCATATCATAAAACGGAAGACAGGTGAGTTATCACTTGCTCAGGCTAGAGGCAAGGAACCTGGAGTGTCAGACAGACAGACAGACCACCGCTTGAGATCAGGATCAGCACGGTCTTCGCCTGTCTCTCTGTCAGTCAGGACTTACCTTCTGTCACTCGCCTTACCATACTTTAACGTTGGGTGGTCAGACTTCGAAGCGACAGAATTATTATTCAGTCTTTAATCTCGATCTCCCACATCATTGACAGTGGAGTGGGTCAGACCTAGGCAAGCTCTCATTCCCTCACTTACATCCTAGACTTATATCTACCTAAGTAATCATGGCCTATTCATCAGCATGTGAGAACACAGGTAATTATCTAGGGATGTGTAGCTGACATATGGCTGAGCTCATTGTCTGCCTGGGAGGGAACAGACACATTTATGGTAATTGTGGGGTGTTGTACGTGACGTGAAATGTGTCTGTAATAAGATATAGCTGTGTGAAGAAGCTATTTGTACCTATGATTTGACCTTATTATTACTATCATTATTATGATGATTATCATACTTATCATTGTCATTATTATTAATTCTATTAATATCATTATTATCATTATTATTATTATTATTATTATTATTATTATTATTATTTTTATCAAAAGTGTTATAATTATTATCACTGTTACTATTTCTTTCATACCTGATCACTGTTTCCCGGGTTAGCGGGGTAGCGCCAGGGGCAGATGGATAGGCCTCAGGCGCTCACATCCATTTTTTTTATCTTTCATGTGTAATTAATGCAACGAAACCTCTGCTCTATATCCACGACCAAGCCCCACAGACCTTTTCCATGGTTTTTCTATGATTCAGTCCACTGACGGCAAGTCGACCCCTGTATATCACATCACTTCAGTTCACACTATCCCGTACACGCCTTACACCTTCCTGCATGTCAAACAGCAACTGATAGGAATACGCTTCGTCAGGAGATTCAAATAAGTGGTTTTTCTCCTCACATCGAATTTCGATGGATGAAGGGTTCCCATCCCCCATCCTGCTGTAGGTGCTGAGGTACTGGTCATGTTTTTCAACCCTGGAGAATTATACGTAGAGTGTAAAGCACGGTGACTCGTACCTGTCAACGGAGCTGAACGTATCCAAGCTCCGCGAACCCAAACCCAAGACCTGTGTCGAGTAGTTCACAGTAGCGCCCGAGGTGTCATAAGAGAAGAGTTTGCGTAAGGCATAGATGATCCAGACACCGTCCTCCATATGTGGACCAGTCAACTCGCTTCCTTCGCCATCACTTCAACCATCTGGTCCAATTCCTCAGAGCATGACTTGCCACGGATATTCAGGCCCACACACACAAAAAAGAGAATGGATGTGTTGGAAGCCGGCTTTACCAGTAGACTTATCGTCCTCAACCTAAAATGATCCCATCGATGGCGCCCCATCAACCACCCTCGTCTACCATTCCGACAGAGTCGTCATCCTCCACCTTCACTACCACCTATATGTGTTCAGTGGGACCAGTGATCAACCTTTACCGCTCAGCAACGTCATGTACCACAACAAGTCTCTTACTCATTTCCAAAACGACTCTACATCCCAACCCTCAGCAAGCCTTGCACCTCGGCTCCAGAACAACCCTTGATCTTAGCCCCACAATAACTCCGCACAGGGTAAGTATGCCAAAGGACATGACACAGTCACTGGCTATACGTATTTCTTGGGCCATCCATACAAACATACAAAGACAGGCGCACACTCAAGACTGAGGCACGTTGTTGCAGCACGTCTCACAGTGGGCTATCGAATCCTTTCGACGGTAGTCGACAGCCAACCTATTCAGACAAATGTTTCCTTCGCCAACAGAACGGACGAGGGAATGCCCTTCCATTGTTATGGTTCCCATATGTATAACCGCGAACAGGTATGAAAGTAAAGAGAACAGAAGATTATCTGTTACCATAGCAGTCATTATCTTATATCATCATTATCATTTTGCAAATGATAATAGTATCGTGTGTCACTTATATCTTGCGAATTTAGGGAACATTTGTGTCTTTTACAGATACAGGCAACTTCAGTGCCTCTAGATGGACGAGGAAGGAGGGAGTCAAGCTGGACATCGCGTGCGACATCAACGACCAACTCAACATTAAGGACAATAAAGGTATGATGCGATCTTTATGTTCACTACAGCATCTGTGGGGTAGAGATGTGAGGAGGAGTGAGGGATGTGTGTGTCTTCGTAGATAAAGACATTTAACGATGATTTGACATGGAAGGTGATACGTTTTTTTTTTTTTTAATTTTCCAAAAGAAGGAACAGAGAAGGGGGCCAGGTGAGGATTTTCCCTCTAAGGCCCAGTCCTCTGTTCTTAACGCTACCTCGCAAATGCGGGAAATGGCGAATCGTATGAAAAAAAAAAAAAAAAAAATATATATATATATATATATATATATATATATATATATATATATATATATATATATATATATATATATATATATATTAGAAAGGATCACAATTTTGCGAGTGATCAAGATATTCCTATGAGTTCATTAGGCTATGGTTTAAGTTTTGTGTGTTCTAACAGAGAAGCCAGCTGTGTTGATGTCACAAAGTCTTTCTGTAATTTAGAAAAAAAATATAGTAATTTAAGTAATGATGATATTAATATCTGTAAGGTTTAGTGTATGCCAGTTTGTCAAAACCAGTGGAAGCTAATTGCCCTAAAAGACTCATAAGAGCTATTAACACCTTAAAAAAAGACAAGGATATACATATAACTAAAGCAGATAAGGCTAACACTGTTGTGATCTTAGACAAAAGTAACTATTTATCTAAAATGAATGATCTTCTAAATGAAAACACAACATATTTACTTAGTAAAAATCCCTTGGAAGCAGTTCTCACTTCAATAAAGAAATGAAGTTGTTGTTGAAAGGTAACATTTCTCTTATCAAAAATTTGTCATCTTTGTCCCCTTCATTGTCATATATGTATGGACTTATCAAAACACATAAACAGAATTTTCCAGCAAGACCTATAGTGAGTTCAGTAGGCTCCATCACATATAAATTGTCAAAATGGTTAGTTTCCTTATTAAGTCCTTTAGTGGGTAAGGTATCAAATTCTAATATCATGAACAATGTAGATTTAGTCAACAAGCTAAACAATATCATTGTTAATTTTGATTTCAAACTAGTAAGCTTTGATGTTTCCTCACTTTTCACTAAAGTTCCAGTTGATGACCTTTTAGAATATTTATTTGAGGTCTTGGATGATATTCATTTACCTGTTTCAAAGTCTAATTCCATTGAACTGATAAAATTGTGTACAAAAGACTGTGTATTTCAATTTAATGGAGATTATTATGCTAAAAAATTTGGTATGGTAATGGGTAACCCTCTTTCACCTGTACTAAGTACTCTTTATATGGAATTTTTTGAAACAAAATTACTAAAGGATATCTTACCTTCTAATGCAATCTGGTTTAGGTATGTAGATGATGTTCTTTGTGTTTGGCCAACAAATGAAAATTTACAAATATTTCTCCCCTTACTTAACAATTTATTACCTTCCATCAAATTTAATGTAAAAATGAAAATAATGGTATGTTACAATTTTTAGATTGCATGATCCATAGACAATGAAACAAGTTTAAGTTTAGCATATACAGAGAACCCACCAATGTATGCTCATATATCCATTATTACTCATCCCAACATGACAGAGTTAAATTATCATCATTTCAATCTATGTTCCTTCGGGCATTACGTATTTGCAGTCCAGAGTTTATTGATGATGAGTTTGACAAGATATATTCTATTGGATCTAAGTTAAAGTACCCTAGATCTTTCATTGATAAATCCCTTAAGTTAGCAAAGAAATCATTTTATAGAGGTGAGCCCAAACCTCCCATTGACACCAAGAATCTTTTAGTTCTCCCTTTTGATAATAATTTCACTTTACTTCCCATGTTGCTTAAATCCTTTAATGTAAATGTTGCCTTTAGCAACAATAATACTATAAAGAATATCTTAATCAGGAATTCACCAGAAAATTCTCTTGGTTGCATCTATAAAGTTCCTTGTGGAAATTGTGATAAATTCTATGTTGGTCAGACTGGTAATGATCATTCTGTTAGACTTAAGCAACATAAATATAGTATAAGAACGGGACAAGAATCAAATGCCTTGTTTAATCGCGTTAAAAACTATGATCATTGTACTGACTGGAGTAATGCCATGTCAATTATTAACTCTATTACCAAGAGAAATATCATTGAATCTTCTATTATCAAATACACAAAGAATTATAATCTTAATATTAGTGATGGTCTATACAAATTAGGTAACTTTATTGTTGATAAAATTTGTAAAATGATAAGTTTATGAACGCTCGTTGTATGTTTTGGACAATCACATGTTTACCAAATGGCGTCCTAGCTTCGTCTCTTCGATGTATATCAACTGACTGGTATATTTCTCTCTTGTGTCTCCCCTGATGATGGGACTATTACACGAAAGTGCACTTGGGAACTTTTCGTGTTTCATTTTTTTTTTTTTCTTTTTTTCCAAAAGAAGGAACAGAGAAGAGGGCCAGGTGAGGATATTCCCTCAAAGGCCCAGTCCTCTGTTCTTAACGCTACCTCGCTATCGCGGGAAATGGCGAATAGTATGAATATATATATATATATATATATATATATATATATATATATATATATATATATATATATATGTATATATAATATATTTTTTTTTTTATTATACTTTGTCGCTGTCTCCCGCGTTTGCGAGGTAGCGCAAGGAAACAGACGAAAGAAATGGCCCAACCGCCCCCCCCCCCTCATACACATGTATATACATACGTCCACACACGCAAATATACATACCTACATAGCTTTCCATGGTTTACCCCAGACGCTTCACATGCCTTGATTCAATCCACTGACAGCACGTCAACCCCGGTATACCACATCGCTCCAATTCACTCTATTTCTAGCCCTCCTTTCACCCTCCTGCATGTTCAGGCCCCGATCACACAAAATCTTTTTCACTCCATCTCTCCACCTCCAATTTGGTCTCCCTCTTCTCCTCGTTCCCTCCACCTCCGACACATATATCCTCTTGGTCAATCGTTGCTCACTCATTCTCTCCATGTGCCCAAACCACTTCAAAACACCCTCTTCTGCTCTCTCAACCACGCTCTTTTTATTTCCACACATCTCTCTTACCCTTACGTTACTCACTCGATCAAACCACCTCACACCACACATTGTCCTCAAACATCTCATTTCCAGCACATCCATCCTCCTGCGCACAACTCTATCCATAGCCCACGCCTCGCAACCACACAACATTGTTGGAACCACTATTCCTTCAAACATACCCATTTTTGCTTTCCGAGATAATGTTCTCGACTTCCACACATTCTTCAAGGCCCCCAGAATTTTCGCCCCCTCCCCCACCCTATGATCCACTTCCGCTTCCATTGTTCCATCCGCTGCCAGATCCACTCCCAGATATCTAAAACACTTCACTTCCTCCAGTTTTTCTCCATTCAAACTCACCTCCCAATTGACTTGACCCTCAACCCTACTGTACCTAATAACCTTGCTCTTATTCACATTTACTCTTAACTTTCTTCTTCCACACACTTTACCAAACTCAGTCACCAGCTTCCGCAGTTTCTCACATGAATCAGCCACCAGTGCTGTATCATAAGCGAACAACAACTGACTCACTTCCCAAGCTCTCTCATCCCCAACAGACTTCATACTTGCCCCTCTTTCCAAAACTCTTGCATTTACCTCCCTAACAACCCCATCCATAAACAAATTAATCAACCATGGAGACATCACACACCCCTGCCGCAAACCTACATTCACTGAGAACCAATCACTTTCCTCTCTTCCTACACGTACACATGCCTTACATCCTCGATAAAAACTTTTCACTGCTTCTAACAACTTTCCTCCCACACCATATATTCTTAATACCTTGCACAGAGCATCTCTATCAACTCTATCATATGCCTTCTCCAGATCCATAAATGCTACATACAAATCCATTTGCTTTTCTAAGTATTTCTCACATACATTCTTCAAAGCAAACACCTGATCCACACACACACACACACACACACACACATATATATATATATATATATATATATATATACACACAAACAAGTCAAGGATCAGGAGAAATAGTATGCACCACGTGGAAGGGGGCTCGAATCCTTGCCGTTAGAGGGGATTAGGTACACACCCACACCCACACATATACCTATACATAATTTACCGCGGTAGCGATGTAGCGTCTAGAACAGAGGACTGAGCTAAAGAGGGAATATCCTCATTTGGCCCTCTTTTTTGTTCCATCTTTTGGAAAAGTAAAATACTAGAGGGGAGGATTTCCAGTCCCCCGTCCCCTTCCCTTTAAGTCGCCTTCTACGACACGCTTGGAATACATGGAAAGTATTCTTTCTTCCCTATCCCTAGGGATATTGTGCTCTGGTCTGGTACTGATCTATCCGTTTTGTCGTGGCTTATAAGAGGTGGCGGTAAGCAGGAAGGGTCGGGTAGTTCAGCGCCAGCAGCAAGCGGTTCACTCTCCTGACGGCGTTAGTGATGGCCTTCTTCTCCTTCTTTGTATAGGGATCGATGACTTCCCTGGCGATGCGTCTGAAGGATCCCGACAGATGGGACAATACGCAGGACAACCGACCTTCGTCCTCTGGCACCCTGGGGGAGATTTACTGGTTTTAACACACACACACACACACACACACACACACACACACACTGTCCGCTGCTGTTCCCGGGTGTGGGAAGGTTGTGTTAGTGGTTCGATGCAGGAGGCCTGACCCTCAACCATGATCGTGGGACTTTTCCAGTCAAGATGAAGTCTGACGTGAGGGATTCGAGGTACATGAGTTTACATGAGAGACAGACATCAGTGGGCCTGACTAGCCCACGACTGGGTTGTCTATTGAAAAAAATGACAAAAAAAAAGTCTGTAATGAGATGAAGTGCTTCATGAGGGATTCGAAGCAGTGTCAAGATATAGCAGTTCGTATGGGATTTGAAGTAGCATCTGAATGTAGCAGTTCATGAGGGATTTGAAGCAGTGTCGAAATGAAGCATTTCGTATGGGGTTTGAAGCAGAATCAGAATGTAGCAGTTAATGAGGGATTTGAAGTAGCATCAGGATGTAGCAGTTCATGAGGGGTTTGCAGCAGTGACAACATGAATCAATACATGAGGTAAACGTAACAGTGTAGGAGGGAAGTGCAGTGTGAGGTACTCCGCTTGACCATTACCTGAGGAAGTGGAGGACCTGGCGGAGATGGTGGGTGGTGTTTTGCACTAGATCCTCGTAGTGAAGCACATGGACCGGGGCAGAACTCCACAATAGCTTGTCCAGCACTAATTCCCCCCAGCGAGGGATCGCTAACGCCACGTGCTCGTGGAAGCCTGTGTAAGATTAGTTCTCTTCACTGAAATGAAGTTTTGATGGGTAAATATGTTGATTGATGTTGATTTACTTTGAACTCTATACTTGGTTCAGTTACTCGTCTTGGATGTTCACTCTGTCAGAGGGATTAAGGGCAAGATTTCTTTTTTTTTCCTTGAATAGTCTCTATAGGATTACCGTGGGTACATCTTTCGCTTTGTAGAAATGACCTCATTCCAAGAGCAGCCAACATATGACCTCACCCTCGAGAGCAGCTAACATATTGACCTTCGCTCAAGAGATAGCCAATATATGACCTCAACCTAAGAGCAGCAAACATATTGACCTTAACCGAAGAGGTAACCAACGAATGACCTCACCCTCGAGAAGAGCCAATACAACCCTTACAGTTCTGTCCAGTGTAGTCATCTGTGGATGGCTGATGTGGGTGGAAGTCAGCAGAAACAACTGGGATAAAGAGAGCATATATGGTACTTTTGTTTGGACAAAAAAACAGAATAGAGAAAAAATGAGGAAAGAAAAAGGAAAAAGATATGAATGTTTTCTAAGAGGCAACTGTTAGCTGTTCATAAAGACACGAAACTGGAAAGAGTTCCAATGCTTAGCGGTACAGGGAAAGAGAGAGAAATGACAACGGTTCATCTTTGAGTTCTAAAGCTTAATTGTGTAGAGAAAGAAAGAGACGTCACAACTGCCCAGCCTAGAGTTTTACACTCGTTGGAAGCCATCCTTAAATCATCTTTACTATCATACAACTTTGACAGTCTGTGTGGTTTACGAACTAATAATTTCTTCGCAGCGTTTATTCCATTCTTTAAGTGCTCTTATGCCATAGACGAACCTCTTTACATGTTGTCAGAGTCCCTTCTTTAATTCTATGTTAAGGCCTTTTGTTGTTCTATCCTGCCTCTTTCGAAGAACTGTTCACTGTGGGCGTGTGTGTGTGTGTGTGTGTGTGTGTGTGTGTGTGTGTGTGTTGTTGTTGTTGTTGTTGTTGTTGTTGTTGGGCAGCTATAATTTCAACGAACAAACATTTATAAAGGGATGCTTATGAGGAAAGACGTACATACATTTAGCTCACATCACCCCCCTCCCCGGCAACAGACCATCTACAATGATGACTCACTTGAAGTAGCAAAACTCTCCTTGGGCATCGAGGCTGTGTGTTTGTTCGTCTTGGACATCTTAAAGTTCCAGGATGAGATGAAGGCTCTGCTCCATACCAAGAAAAGAAAACATGGAATTAGAATGATAAGTTAAAAGAGAAAACAAAGATACAAAGTGAATTTGTCAAAGTCAAGATGAAGCTTCGAAAGTGATTTGACACGGGTTTTGTCCTCATGTCAATTAGATTCGATTTTCTGGTTAGCTCCAAACCAGTCTCCTTCTATTGTTTCAGATTTGTTTACAACCGAAACTGACATGATCTATCGTGAGATATAGACACACATCACTCAAAAGATTGAAATGTTTCAGTCAAAGACAGAGAAGAGCTCCATCAATACCTCAGAGTTCGAAGCGATGGTAATGTGTACACGCAGGTGTGCATCGACTTGAAGTAGATGGAAAGAAAGAATTCAGGCGGCGAATTAGGAAAAACACTTCTCATATTACTGGAGGCAACGGAGGTAAGGTCTTACCTAGTAAGTCCGGAGGAATAAAAGATACAAAGGAGGTTAAAAGAAGGCAAAGGACGAGGGAGATTAACCCTCATTAAAGGACGGTCTGAACTTCCATGAAGAGAGTGATAAGTGTAAGAAAGAATTGCACAGTCGTGATGATAATCAATATTTATCCAAAGGATTATCTAGTGAAATAGAACAAATTTACAAAGATTTCGATAAAGGAACAATCATTGAACAGTGAAACAAGACGGTAACTTTCTAATTATGAGTGATTTTTCTTATTTTCCCTGAGGTTTGTTGATACTCACTCATCCTAACTCTCAGTTGCCATCTTTTTCAGCCCATGCACTTTTTTCTTGCCCTTACGCCACTTTCTTTTGCACATCTCCCAATTACTCGGATTCCTTCCCAGTAAGTACCGCCATATGCTTTTTTTTCTTTCATTAACTTAATTTCGTCATCCCATCACTCACTAACCTTTTTAATCTGCCCACCTCCCACCTTCCGCATTCTCATACATTTCTTGCCTATGCCAGCACTTTCCCTGAATACCTCCCTTTCCTTACCCACTTCCTTATCATCGTCTACTCTTACCTTTTGCTATTCTACACTCGTTCCTTTCGGTATCTCTACACAAGCTTTTTTTTCCAAGCACATTCACATCAATGAGTCTCTATTACATGCCTATCATTTGGTATGTAATCCAAAAATGCCTGCTCACAATCTTTCCTTTTCCAAGTATATACTTAATTATGACTGTTCTTTTTCTTAAGCTGGGTATTCCCAATCAACAGTCTTTGTCCAACACCTTATTCCACAAGCAGTCCACGATTTCCATTCATATCACTGAAAACCCAATGGCCTCAAGTTATAACCTCAACTGCCGCATGGCCCACTTTTGCATTCCAGTCACCCATCACAAATAACCGATCTCTCGCAACAGAACCGTTGACACACTCTCTCAGCCAATAGAACTGCTGACACACTAACTCAGCTCCTAAAGCAACCGCCTCTCTTTCTCAGTTGTCCTCTTGTGGTCAGGTAAATAAGCAGTAATAATCACCCACTTCTCGTAATCCACTTACATTTTTACGCACATAATTCTGGAGCCCGCTTCCTTACACTCTATCACACACTACCACATCTCTATCTTTAGTAAGAGTGCAATCCCTTCCTCATCTCTCGCCCTCACACTAACCACTAACTTCACCCTGAAGAAATTCCCGAGTCATTCTTCCTCGCTACTCGTGAGCTTTCTTTTACTCAAAGTCAGAACATCCATTTTCCTTTCCTCAAATGTGCTACCTATCTCTCCCTTCTTCTCATCTGGGTTACATCCACACACACACACACACACACACACACACATACACATACGATACACATACACAGACACACAGACACAGACACACACACACACACACACACACACACACACACACACACACACACACACACACACACACATTCAAACGCTCAAGCCTCATTCTTCGAGGAGGATGAGCATTCCTCTCTTGCCTCCTTCTATTCCCACTTTCAGAAACTGAGATACAAGAAGGGTAGGATTTCCAGTTCCCCGCTCCCGTCCACCATGGTTTTCTTGCACGACAAGCTGAGAATGAATAGGTCGGATGTAACCGAGATAAGAAGAGAGGAGAAAGATACGTAGGTGATGTGCATAAGGAATGGAACCTGGATGTTTCAGCGCTGAGTGAAGCAAAGTTTATATGAATGGGGAAGTGATAGTTACGAATGTACTAGAGGTTAACTCAAGGGTTAGTGTGAGGGCGAGAGCTAAGTGAGAGGCAGTGCACCCGCTGAAGCACGGGGTGTGGGGATATGTGAAAGAGTGTGAGGAAGTAAACCCAGAGTAATGTAGATAAAAACAGGAGTTGTCATTTCCCTGCTAGTGAAAGTAGCACAGCATTAGGCAGCAGGGGCCTTTACAAAGGTCCAGGGTAACAATGGGTCTCTTACATGGAAAGTGGTCCTTACCCCAGGGTAGCGAGTGATACGACATCTTTGGCGAGGCTGTTTCGTCCTTAATTAAGAATTGAATTGTATTCGTCCAATGATGCCCAAAGGAGGGCGAAAGCTCTCTCTGTCTCTCTATAAGTTTTAAAAACATACTGAAAATGGCGTTTGGGAATTTATTTTTCCACCTTCCTGAAGAGCAACGAACATGTGTTCAAAAATCAGAAAAAGCCAAAGCGACAATCATTACTGCGTGCTAATTATGCCATGGCGTTCAGTGGAACATGTTTTTGGATGTTAGTATACACAGACATATCAAATGCGACGTTGCTCTGCTCTCTGACCAACTACTATAAAGGTAACAAGACTACCAGTAGCCTCTTTAAAGCCCGGACGCACAAGCGGCGGCCCGCGGGCCGCAGGTGGCCCACGACTGTGTTGTGAGGCTCGGGATGCCATGGTTGAAATTGAAGAGAACCTTTATAAAACTACTCAGATGCCATGAAGCGTTGCTTGATAAGGCTGCCATCCATGTATACTTGTTCGACTCCGCTTGCATCTGCTGACAAACATTTACTCTCATGAATTTAAGAAAGTCCAAGGCTTGATGTAGACCGAACGTCGACAGCCTGCAGCCACCTCTCTGCGTCTCGTGGTCACGAAGGAGCCATTCTCTGAATGGTGAGTAAATGGAGATCTCAGCAGTCACCAATCACTGTGAATATGTCAGTCACCAGTCATCGTAAAGATCACATCACTCACCAATCACTGTGAACGTCACATCTTCATTCAGTTACTGGATTTAATTACTCACCAATCATTCCGCACTTCCGAGGACCTTCCATCAGCTCTACTACTAGATTCCTCAGTTCCCAAAACCAGTCCCGCCAGTCGACGTCCCCGAAACCCTCCTCCTCCCTAAACAAATAGTCTCCCACATTCTTCATCCACGAGACTCGACCTTTTCAGTCAAGATTCCGGGCGACATGTTCACATGGACCTTTACCTCTCCAGTGAACCGCAGAACGCAGTTCTACAGCTCACTTGACCTACTTGGCTGGGTCGCGGATGAGGAGAATAGTTGGCAGATGATGTTTGCCCAGATCAAAGCGAGAGTTCAGACCCTTCGAAGGTAGCCCGATGGAAAGGCCATGAGTCTTCTGAACCAAAGTTCTGCCACTAGTAGGAGCGTCCGCCTCTCCCAGCATTCCTGCGGGATAAGCATAATGGTATATGACAGGAGGCTAGGATTAGGTCGTACTGTTGACAGATTTCGTTCGTACATTCTACACGTTAGTGATATGTATCTAGAGGTGATGGAGAGTAAGTCTTATTGCATTAATGATACTAAGGCATGAAGAATCGTAGTTGAAATGCAACTGGTTCTTTACGATGACGACTTACTAACACAGTTCCTTCCCTAGCAGAGTGTGTCCTGAAGAAATTACATCCATCAGTCTCATCCCAAAGAAGCTGGTGCTCTTGATGCCCTTTATGAATTATGAGACTTAGAACCACACAGTTACGTCAACACCCATAAAGGAAGCCTATTGCCTTACCCTCCTGGAGATATCTGGCGGAGGAGAAGCTCAAATGATCGCCACTCACTTTACCATCGTCATCTACCAGAGACTGCCTCACCATGGCACCACCTGTCTCCCAGTCCACCATCGACCTAGTTCTTGAATCCAGCCAACAGACACTTACAAACCCCCCGGAGCAAAGAGCCCCGGAGCAAAGAGCCCCTTTGCACCCATCAGCTTACTTGAGAAACTCTGAGTTCTCCCACTGGGCTTACCAAAGTCATCTGCTGCATCATCACTGTTTACCTTCGTCACTCAAAATGCCTCACTGCTTCGAAGATTCTTTATATATCTTCGGAACACTGAAGTCAAGAAGTCTAGTCTCTCGTTGAAGTACGACCTACTACCATCACCGAAATCCTGCAGAGGTTATGCCTTTAACTGTTCTGACACGGATGTAATAGGTTCCAATGACCTCTCACTCACTGACCTTCCAGGGTGTGCTATGTAGTTTTTGCCTTACTCATCGATCTCGTGGGGTGTGTGGTCTCATTGTAGTCTCCTGATCCCTAGTATGATAAATACAGCATCGTTCTGCGTGATGAACTCACCGTCATTGTAGATCATAATGTCTTTGAACACAGAACCGGTGAAGACGCCGGTGGCTCCCTCCAGCAGGTACCTGATCCAGGTATTGCCGGAGCCGGGGTACGATAACAACCACACCCGTTGTAAACCCTTCCCGAACCTGTCCATGAGATGTGGCAACAGTGTTCATGAAACAGAAAACGTTTTATCGTAACAATGTACAATAGTGACTTCCAGCACAAGTCAGCTACTTTCCAATGAATCTTTTTTTCTTCTCTCTTAGAATTGATCTTTCATGTTATCACTGATGATTATGACAGACTCGAATGAAAGTGAAAAGACCCTACATTAACAGAGTTCATGTAGACATTCATATCTATTTCATTCCCAGACATGGGAAAGCGTAGTATGGGACAACCTAAGACACAATATATTTGATCTAAAACCTTTGCCGAATTTAAATAAACCTCTGAAATGTGGTTTTGCTCATCTAAGGCCTTCAAAAGCCTTATCTTATATCAACTATTTCATGAAGTAACTTATCTGATAAGGGGAAAATAGTTTCACATATTTTTTTAAAGATTTATTGTCACCTATCTCAAAGGTGATAAAAATTGGTTATCCAGATGACAGCTATTTATGACCTTATCTGACTTGGTCTCACTGGTGAGTCAAGAGGTCTCAGGTCACCTTTCCTGGTGTCGCATACTTTAGTTTCGACAGGTCATTATTACGAGTGACCTGCCTCTCTACCTGACTCAAGGCCTCATAGAGATACAGTGATGAGTGACCTGTCCAGTTCTTGCCTTTTATTAGTGACCTGAATCACCACAAGGTGTCGCCGGTGATCTTCACACAGGGATGGAAAATCTGACCTGACCTAACCTAACCTGACCTGGTTTTGTAGTCGACACATAAGCTGTTCGGTTCATCGTCTTTCCACGGCTGCCAGAAGGCTGTAGACAGGTTCTGCTGGAGTAGCTCACCATCTTAAAAAGAAAGAAATTGGAGTTACTTATATTTAGTGCTGAAGGAAATTCCTTTTGACAGCAACTTCAGGAGCCTAACGGCATGCAAAGGATGAATGGATCAGAATGACTGAGGACATGGTTAGTGCAGACAGCATACATATATCTAACAATGTGGATAGGGAGCTGTGGTTTTGGTGCGTAACACATGACAGCTAAAGACTGAGTGTGAATGAATGTGGCCATTTTTGTCTTTTTCTGGCGCTACCCCGCTGAAGGAGACAGACGAAAGAAATGGCCCAACCCACCCCCATACACATGTATATACATACGTCCACACACGCAAATATACATACCTACACAGCTTTCCATGGTTTACCCCAGACGCTTCACATGCCTTGATTCAATCCACTGACAGCACGTCAACCCCAGTATACCACATCGCTCCAATTCACTCTATTCCTTGCCCTCCTTTCACCCTCCTGCATGTTCAGGCCCCGATCACAAAATCTTTTTCACTCCATCTTTCCACCTCCAATTTGGTCTCCCTCTTCTCCTCGTTCCCTCCACCTCCGACACATATATCCTCTTGGTCAATCTTTCCTCACTCATTCTCTCCATCTGACCAAACCATTTCAAAACACCCTCTTCTGCTCTCTCAACCACGCTCTTTTTATTTCCACACATCTCTCTTACCCTTACGTTACTTACTCGATCAAACCACCTCACACCACACATTGTCCTCAAACATCTCATTTCCAGCACATCCATCCTCCTGCGCACAACTCTATCCATAGCCCACGCCTCGCAACCATACAACATTGTTGGAACCACTATTCCTTCAAACATACCCATTTTTGCTTTCCGAGATAATGTTCTCGACTTCCACACATTCTTCAAGGCTCCCAGAGTTCTCGCCCCCTCCCCCACCCTATGATCCACTTCCGCTTCCATGGTTCCATCCGCTGCCAGATCCACTCCCAGATATCTAAAACACTTCACTTCCTCCAGTTTTTCTCCATTCAAACTCACCTCCCAATTGACTTGACCCTCAACCTTACTGTACCTAATAACCTTGCTCTTATTCACATTTACTCTTAACTTTCTTCTTTCACACACTTTACCAAACTCAGTCACCAGCTTCTGCAGTTTCTCACATGAATCAGCCACCAGCGCTGTATCATCAGCGAACAACAATTGACTCACTTCTCAAGTTCTCTCATCCCCAACAGACTTCATACTTGCCCCTCTTTCCAAAACTCTTGCATTCACCTCCCTAACAACCCCATCCATAAACAAATTAAACAACCATGGAGACATCACACACCCCTGCCGCAAACCTACATTCACTGAGAACCAATCACTTTCCTCTCTTCCTACACGTACACATGCCTTACATCCTCGATAAAAACTTTTCACTGCTTCTAACAACTTGCCTCCCACACCATATATTCTTAATACCTTCCACAGAGCATCTCTATCAACTCTATTATATATATATATATATATATATATATATATATATATATATATATATATATATATATATATATATATATATATACATCGATGGGCAGATATATACATACACCACGGCTGAGATTCGAACCCTGGACTGGGTGCCTGGCTGCCTCGGCAACACGGAGGTTATAAGACACACCTGGATTCTGGTATCTATACGTGTGTCCCAACCTTAAGTGGGTGGGAGTAGCTTGGACTTCCATCTACCGCGGCTCTGATGGTATTTGAACACATAGATACTAAAAGTGCCGCTTACCTTTTCTCTCCATCACTCTGCTGTGTAGAGTTTCCAGGAGATTGCTCACCTGACGATTTTCTGAGGAGAGGCAAATTCACCATATCAAAAAGAGAGCAAAATTGTATTTAAGTATTAAAGATATTTCCAAAAACTTGTAGTTGATTCTGATATGATTTTAAACTTTCATGCATATTGGAAATACTTTGATTCTTTTTATAGACCTTAAGGAAGATTTTTACAAAGTTAAGGACCTATATGAATCTTGGAATTTCCTGTGACAATTTGACTATTTCATTTCTTAATTTTCAAACAATTCCTGATACTTTTCATGTAAATCAATTGCTATTTCGTCATAACTCTTTTTTTTTGAAAACCAGCATTACTGTAATTACCTCACAGTTCCCTTGGTAATTTAGAAAAGAAAGTTTTACTGGAATGAATTTTGTCTCTTTTTAGAATTTGGATTCTCTAATTCTAAATCCTAGGATTCTTCTAAGATGTATATCAACATTACTAATTCAAAAAAACCAACATAACAATGAAATTTAGAACATCATAAACTGCATGGTAATAAGAATGTATATCTATCGAGGATGTAAGGCATGTGTACGTGTAGGAAGAGAGGAAAGTGATTGGTTCTCAGTGAATGTAGGTTTGCGCCAGGGGTGTGTGATGTCTCCATGGTTGTTTAATTTGTTTATGGATGGGGTTGTAAGGGAGGTAAATGCAAGAGTCCTGGAAAGAGGGGCAAGTATGAAGTCTGTTGGGGATGAGAGAGCTTGGGAAGTGAGTCAGTTGTTGTTCGCTGATGATACAGCGCTGGTGGCTGATTCATGTGAGAAACTGCAGAAGCTGGTGACTGAGTTTGGTAAAGTGTGTGGAAGAAGAAAGTTGAGAGTAAATGTGAATAAGAGCAAGGTTATTAGGTACAGTAGGGGTGAGGGTCAAGTCAATTGGGAGGTGAGTTTGAATGGAGAAAAACTGGAGGAAGTGAAGTGTTTTAGATATCTGGGAGTGGATCTGTCAGCGGATGGAACCATGGAAGCGGAAGTGGATCATAGGGTGGGGGAGGGGGCGAAAATTTTGGGAGCCTTGAAAAATGTGTGGAAGTCGAGAACATTATCTCGGAAAGCAAAAATGGGTATGTTTGAGGGAACAGTGGTTCCAACAATGTTGTATGGTTGCGAGGCGTGGGCTATGGATAGAGATGTGCGCAGGAGGATGGATGTGCTGGAAATGAGATGTTTGAGGACAATGTGTGGTGTGAGGTGGTTTGATCGAGTAAGTAACGTAAGGGTAAGAGAGATGTGTGGAAATAAAAAGAGCGTGGTTGAGAGAGCAGAAGAGGGTGTTTTGAAATGGTTTGGGCACATGGAGAGAATGAGTGAGGAGAGATTGACCAAGAGGATATATGTGTCGGAGGTGGAGGGAACGAGGAGAAGAGGGAGACCAAATTGGAGGTGGAAAGATGGAGTGAAAAAGATTTTGTGTGATCGGGGCCTGAACATGCAGGAGGGTGAAAGGAGGGCAAGAAATAGAGTGAATTGGAGTCATGTGGTATACAGGGGTTGACGTGCTGTCAGTGGATTGAAGCAAGGCATGTGAAGCGTCTGGGGTAAACCATGGGAAGCTGTGTAGGTATGTATATTTGCGTGTGTGGACGTGTGTATGTACATGTGTATGGGGGGGGGGGCCATTTCTTTCGTCTGTTTCCTTGCGCTACCTCGCAAACGCGGGAGACAGCGACAAAGTATAAAAAAAAAAAAAAAAAAAAAAAAAAAAATCTATCTATCTATCTATCTATCTATCTATCTATCTATCTATCTATCTATATATATATATATATATATATATATATATATATATATATATATGTATATATATATATATATATATATATATATATATATATATATATATATATATATATATATATATATATATATATATATGTATATATATATTATCCCTGGGGATAGGGGAGAAAGAATACTTCCCACGCATTCCTCACGTGTCGTAGAAGGCGACTAAAGGGGACGGGAGCGGGGGGCCAGAAACCCTCCCCTCCTTGTATTTTAACTTTCTAAAAGGGGAAACAGAAGAAGGAGTCACGCGAGGAGTGCTCATCCTTCTCGAAGGCTCAGATTGGGGTGTCTAAATGTGTGTGGATGTAACCAAGATGAGAAAAAAGGAGAGATAGGTAGTATGTTTGAGGAAAGGAACCTGGATGTTTTGGCTCTGAGTGAAACGAAGCTCAAGGGTAAAGGGGAAGAGTGGTTTGGGAATGTCTTGGGAGTAAAGTCAGGGGTTAGTGAGAGGACAAGAGCAAGGGAAGGAGTAGCACTACTCCTGAATCAGGAGTTGTGGGAGTATGTGATAGAGTGTAAGAAAGTAAATTCTAGATTGATATGGGTAAAACTGAAAGTTGATGGAGAGAGATGGGTGATTATTGGTGCATATGCACCTGGGCATGAGAAAAAAGATCATGAGAGGCAAGTGTTTTGGGAGCAGCTGAATGAGTGTGTTAGTGGTTTTGATGCACAAGACCGGGTTATAGTGATGAGTGATTTGAATGCAAAGGTGAGTAATGTGGCAGTTGAGGGAATAATTGGTATACATGGAGTGTTCAATGTTGTAAATGGAAATGGTAAAGAGCTTGTAGATTTATGTGCTGAAAAAGGACTGGTGATTGGGAATACCTGGTTTAAAAAGCGAGATATACATAAGTATACGTATGTAAGTAGAAGAGATGGCCAGAGAGCGTTATTGGATTACGTGTTAATTGATAGACGCACGAAAGAGAGACTTCTGGATGTTAATGTGCTGAGAGGTGCAACTGGAGGGATGTCTGATCATTATCTTGTGGAGGCTAAGGTGAAGATATGTGGGGGTTTTCAGAAAAGAAGAGAGAATGTTTGGGTGAAGAGAGTGGTGAGAGTAAGTGAGCTTGGGATGGAGACTTGTGTGAGGAAGTACCAGGAGAGACTGAGTACAGAATAGAAAAAGGTGAGAACAAAGGAGGTAAGGGGAGTGGGGGAGGAATGGGATGTATTTAGGGAAGCCGTGATGGAGTGCGCAAAAGATGCTTGTGGCATGAGAAGCGTGGGAGGTGGGTTGATTAGAAAAGGTAGTGAGTTGTGGAATGAAGAAGTAAGATTGTTAGTGAAAGAGAAGAGAGAGGCATTTGAACGATTTTTGCAGGGAAAAAATGCAAATGAGTGGGAGAGGTATAAAAGAAAGAGACAGGAGGTCAAGAGAAAGATGCAAGAGGTGAAAAAGAGGGCAAATGAGAGTTGGGGTGAGAGAGTATCATAAAATTTCAGGGAGAATAAAAAGATGTTTTGGAAGGAGGTAAATAAAGTGCGTAAGACAAGGGAGGAAATGGGAACTTCAGTGAAGGGGGCTAATGGGGAGGTGATAACAAGTAGTGGTGATGTGAGAAGGAGATGGAGTGAGTATTTTGAAGGTTTGTTGAATGTGTTTGATGATAGAGTGGCAGATATAGGGTGTTTTGGTCGAGGTGGTGTGCAAAGTGAGAGGGTTAGGGAAAATGATTT
>NC_092247.1:13247866-13317866 GCF_036320965.1 Panulirus ornatus | reverse complement strand
TCCACCCCCCCCCCCACCCGCCTCTCCCAACACTCTTACGCTGTAATATATATATATATATATATATATATATATATATATATATATATATATATACATATATATCCCTGGGGATAGGGGAGAAAGAATACTTCCCACGTATTCCCTGCGTGTCGTAGAAGGCGACTAAAAGGGGAGGGAGCGGGTGGCTGGAAATCCTCCCCTTTCTTGTTTTTTTTTTAATTTTCCAAAAGAAGGAACAGAGAAGGGGGTCAGGTGAGGATATTCCCTCTAAGGCCCAGTTCTCTGTTCTTAACGCTACCTCGCTAACGCGGGAAATGGCAAATAGTATGAAAAAAAAAAAAAAAATATACATACACGAACAAAGTGCATATGAACGCGCACCTTCATAGAACATACAAACCTCCAACAGCCAGGATCGAACCCGAGACCCCTGTGCAACAGGCGGGACTGCTACCCCCAGGCTATGGGCCTATGGGCGACTAAAAGGGGTGGGAACTGGAAATCCCATTCTCCTCTTTCACTTTTCCAAAAGAAAGAACAAAGAAGCTGGCCAAGTAAGATTTTTTTCCCTCTGAGGTTCATCTATCTGTTCTTGACGCTACCTCGCTAGTGTGGGAATAAGTATTTATTATCTATTATACTTTGTCGCTGTCTCCCGCGTTAGCGAGGTAGCGCAAGGTAACAAACGAAAGAATGGCCCAACCCACCAACATATACATGTATATACATAAACGCCCACACACGCACATATACATAACTATACATTTCAACGTATACATACATATACATATATACACATGTACATATTCATACATGCTGCCTTCATATATTCCCGCTGCCACCCCGCGAATAAATAAATGAATAAACATATACATACATATATATATATATATATATATATATATATATATATATATATATATATATATATATATATATATATTTATATATATTATCCCTGGGGATAGGGGAGAAAGAATACTTCCCACGTATTCCCTGCGTGTCGTAGAAGGCGACTAAAAGGGGAGGGAGCGGGGGGCTCTCTCGTTTTTTTTAATTTCCAAAAGAAGGAACAGAGAAGGGGGCCAGGTGAGGATATTCCCTTAAAGGTCCAGTCCTCTGTTCTCAACGCTACCTCGCTAACGCGGGAAATGGCGAATAGTTTGAAAGAAAAAAAAGGAAAAATATATATATATATATATATATATATATATATATATATATATATATATATATATATATATATATATATATATATATATATATTGTAGGCCGAAACTGCATAGCGATTGATGAAGACTAGGATATCAGTCTGATGATAAACTACAACAACCCGAAAACTTGTTGGCTTGTTATGAAGAACAGTAATGTAGGACCGTGGGCGGCGGCTACACCTCTGAGGTCCATTGTTTATGTAATGAACTTAACAGGAACATAGGTTGTTGGGACCGTAGTGCAATCCTTGAAGGCCAGAATATAGCTATAATCCCACAGAAAACTTATATTCTTTTATTCGTTTCACGAAATGTCACATCATTTTGTTTTGCACAGTATGACATGCTCAGGTATATCCTATACTTCGCTTTGGCCACAAGCCTCACCCAAGGTCACAGATGATTTGCCTTCTACGAGAAAGATATTCATCATCCTTTTCTCCTTTAGTTGAAAAGTATAATGAACACAAACTCAGTTAAACCATACTTTACTCATCAAGTGTCGTAACATGTACTACATGATCGTAGTCATATACTAACGTTAACACGCCAGGTCAACGGACATATACCTTCTCTGACGTCCTGTGGGTGACTATGGCTGTGGTAGCCTGGCGGAAGAATTCTAGTGACATCTATGGATAAGTGGGAGAACCAGATAGGACTATTGAAGCATCAACTGATGACCATAGCAGGTTAAGGGGAGATTCAACCGACTCACTTCATTATATTCCAGGCCTAACTAGAATGTGATATCTATACTGGAATGTCCCTACTGTATTTGGAAATAAACTCTACCATAAAACAGTTACACAGAATCCACTGCAAATCCTAATTCTTCCTCGAGGAAATATAGAGATATGAATTGCCTATTTCAGTTTGCGTCACGTCTTCATTACGTGACCTTAATGAAGTCATTCATGAGCGGAAAACAGACAGCACCTACGAAAATGGTAGATATAGTCATAGTTTTATATATGGGAAAAATGAATGTCTCAAATGATTCAGATTCGAGGTTAAGTTTGTAATGTTAGTGGGAGGGAAGTGTGTCTCCCCTCATTTGGTCTGAAGATGATTATGATAACACAAACATGAATGATGAAAATAGCCACATCACTGCTATAGGAGTAGTGATGTGATGGGAATGGTAACACCGATTTACTGTAATAATTACAGTGAAATTAAAGTGTTATTGTGACTCCATTTATCATAATGATCATCATCATTACAGTGATCGTAGGAGTTATCAACCCCGTTATCATATACGTCTCACCCACATTATCATCACTGACTTCATCATCACCGTAGCCAACAGTGCCTTTATCACATCATCATTCGTTATCACGATCGTCGTGGGCAAGGCAACGGATGGTACAAGGTCACCTACCAGGTGTTAAGGAGCGAGGAGTGGCGGTAGAGGAGGACGACGATAAGGCCCAGCAGGATCGGTAGGAAGGAGCGATACTTCATACTGGGTCGTCTTATTGTTCCCCCACCTGGCGGAGTCTGGTGCTCTTGTCACAGGAAGCTGACTGGCTGGCTGGCTGGCTGGCTGGCTGGCTGGCTGGCGGCTTCGATGCTTAAAGGGGCTGCTGGTAAAGATGGAGTGGTCAGGCTAAGGAAGCGTCCAAGGCTGTAGGGGCACGGTAGAGTGTGGTGATAGTAGGCTATGGTGTATATGTGAGGTGGCCAGGATATGTGGTCGAGGGAAGAAGAAGAAGACCAGGGGGCCAAGGTGACAGAAAGGCGTGGTATAGATGATAATGAGTGGCCAAGATAGAGTGCCCTGGGCGTGGTATAGATAATGGATGACTAAGATAGAGTGCCCTGGGCGTGGTATAGGTATTGGATGGCTAAGACAGAGTGCCCTGGGCGTGATATAGATAATGGGTGGCCAAGACAGAGTGCCCAGGGCGTGGTATAGATAATGGGTGGCCAAGATAGAGTGCCCAGGGCGTGGTATAGATAATGGATGGCCAAGATAGAGTGCCCTGGGCGTGGTATAGGTAATGGGTGGCCAATATAGAGTGCCCTGGGCGTGGTATAGATAATGGATGGCCAAGATAGAGTGCCCTGGGCGTGGTATAGATAATGGATGGCCAAAATAGAGTGGCCTGGGCGTGGTATAGATAATGGATGGCCAAGATAGAGTGGCCCGGGCAAGGAGGCGACAGGGAGACCAAAATAATCAGGACATGAACTCCTTGCTTGTCAGATGAACAATTCGCTCTCAACAGAATAATTTGTAACAAGACTGGCAATAAGTTAGCTGTGCCGTAAGGTGGGTGAGGATCATCAGTCAAGAACCATCCTTCCTTCTGGCATGGTCCGTGATCCCCCATGTTGAGTCACAGAGGCCGGCTTGACTCAGGTCATATGGCAGGAGGAACCTATGATATGTCCAGCACGTTTTTGGAATGATAAAGTCAAGTCTTCACGCCGATGTTCCCTCCATCCTTCCTCACTTTCATTCCCTCCTTGCCCCTCCACACCTCTACTCCCTCCTTTCCCCAACTGCCATTCCCTCCTTCCCTCTATCCTTCTACCTTCCATTCCATCTTTCCCTCTTCATCTCCACTGCTTCATCTTACCCACTCTCCTTCCATCCTTCGACATGCCCTCGTTCCTCCATACTACGAAGAGCTTAAGCCCTGCAGTGAGGGTTCCTAGAAAGACACCAGTCTCCTCACATGTCACACACACACACTCCTGTCGCCAGAGTCCCATATTGGGAGCAGTGTTAAGGAGGCAGCTTATATACCAGAGCTTTCAAGTATATGGATAAGGAAATGTCTAGCTAGCTATTCATCAGGTTAAAACTAGAGTATGCTTTTCTGGCTTGGTCACATCACTCGAAGAAGGACAGAGAACTTATAGAACGAGTCCAGACGAGAGCGACAAGGATGATACAAAAATTAAGGGAGCTGAGTTACAAGGAGAGGTTGAAGGTATTCAATTTGACCACCACGGAAGAGAGAAGAGTGAGGGGAGACTTGATCACAATCACTGAATTGGTGACGAAATAACAGTTCGAACTATATAGGGTTAGATAAATTAAGGGACATAACATATTAAACAAAGAACTTGTCATGAAAGATGTAAAAAAGTACTTTTGCAATATACAAATGGTAGATGAGTGGAATAGAATGAAAGATGAGGAAACAGCAATTGCAAACAGCGTACAGTAGTGTATTATAAGATTTTATGATGATGGAGACTCTTCCCTAGAAGTGGGGTCTTACGAGTGTAAAGTTCCCTCCTCGTACAGTACAGATAAGCTTGACACCTTTAGGGCCGCATAGAAAGGTCGTTCCTCCAGCAGTACTTGCAGTGAGGTGTGTGAGATGATATAACCTTTGAATTACAATGCACTTTAGGGGCATTTGATAATACTTTGGAGGTAGCGCCAGCCATACTTGACCCAGTGTGGTGTTGAAATCCACGTTGAGCCAAGCTGGATAAAGCTGGAACACAGAGAGATGTCTATATGAGGGACTCAAGTTGGCTTGCTCACTGACTCGTAAATAAGAAACAAGTAAATAAGAAAGAGCAGGTAGAAAGAGCTGGCAAATAAGAAAGAACAATAAATAATGAAGGTCAGGCGAATAAGAAAGAATAGGCGAATGAGTAACAAAAGTTGAATGAAGAAAGAAAGTACCATTAAGAAACGAGAGAGCAACTTCCACCATGTCTGAATCAGAGACAAAACGCGAATAAGAAACAGAAACCGAATAAGAAACAGAAACCGAATAAGAAACAGAAACCGAATAAGAAACAGAAACCGATAACGAACAGAAACCGAATAAGAAACAGAAACCAAATAAGGAACAGAAACCGAATAAGGAACAGAAACCGAATAAGGAACAGAAACCGAATAAGGAACAGAAACCGACTAAGAAACAGAAACCGATAAGGAACAGAAACCGAATAAAGAAGAGAAACCGAATAAGGAACAGAAACCGAATAAGAAACAGAAACCGAATAAGGAACAGAAACCTAATTAGAAACAGTAACCGGATAAAGAACAGATCGAATAAGACATCTACTTATTAAATAAGCCTCATGAGGTGCGTGTCATAGCGAGCTGGGATAGGTCGGGTTTACGTTATTCTAAACCTAGTGTAACACATGACTACTATGATGGAACATGGCGTCTCTACCTTTAGAAGAAAACTTGTCTGTCTCTAACTGTGATATACGCAAGGATCCTCATTCATTTCCCCTGGTGGCTGAAGCCATCAACATAATGTGGACTTCATTGTTGGCAGCCGACATACCCAACACAAGGTGAAGGTCTTGGGTGTGTCACATACACACTGCAGGTCTGTTGTGTAGTTCTGACACGTGTCACATACACACTGCAGGTGTAGTTCTGATACGCGTGTCACATACACACTGCAGGTCTGTTGTGTAGTTCTGACACATGTGTCACATACACATTACACATCTGTTGTGTAGTTCTGTCACATGTTTCACATACACACTGCAGGTCTGTTGTGTAGTTCTGACACGTGTCACATACACACTGCAGGTGTAGTTCTGATACGCGTGTCACATACACACTGCAGGTCTGTTGTGTAGTTCTGACACATGTGTCACATACACATTACACATCTGTTGTGTAGTTCTGTCACATGTTTCACATACACACTGCAGGTCTGTTGTGCAGTTCTGACACACCTGGTTATATCATCAGTTAGTGGGAACCTAAGTCATAGTTGTGAACAGTGTAAGGCAGGTGTGTTGGAGGATACATGTCACATTTGTGATTGGTGTGAGATTATGCTAATCTGTGTGTGTGTGTGTGTGTGTGTGTGTGTGTGTGTGTGTGTGTGTGTGTGTGTGTGTGTGTCTGTGTGTGATGCTATGCCTATGCCTAAGATGTTGTTGATGTGTTGCAGAATATCACCACATAGAACCAAGAGGTACGGAGATGGCAGTGGCCAGTTTGGTGTCTACGGCCTTGCCCACCTTCCGACACACGCACCTCATCTTCCAGTATCTCTGTGGTGAGTCCTGGCCTCCCTATCCCGTGCGTTTTAGTGTATACATCGCTCACACTCACTTGTGTTTGAATGTGTTTCCACCACTAAGGCGAGTCACATGTTGGGTATGTCCATACTGTATATATCCTCATTACCTCATTAGGGTTTAATCTCACCATATGTCTCACTAATGCCTCATTACCTCACAGTTGTCAGGGTTAATTCTCACCTGTTATTTTGTCTCACTACATCCTCATTATCTCACAGTTGTCAGGGCTAAAACTCACTGGTCATTTGTCTCTACTTCCTTATTGTCTCACAGTTTTGAGGGGTAAAACTCACAAGCAATATGTCTCACTGCTTCCTCATATCCTCACAACTGTCAGGGCTAAATCTCACTAACCATATGTCTCACTATTTCCTCATTACCTCACAGGTATCAGGGCTAAAACTCACCAGCCATAATTCTAGCTACTACAACTGATGTAGTTTACTTTGCAATACAAAATACAAAACATCATCTTGCACTTTGTTCATACTTTTCTTTTTCATAGCTAGGCATATTCACGTATCATTTATCTTTTCCCTGGGACGTCCCTCACATAGATAAGAAGCATCAGTGACCTTATCTCTGGGATCTAAAGGACTCTCCCGAAGCTCGGTAAGGTCCGCTTGACCTTTCCTTTGTTACAGTTCAAGTGTTCTCAGTCCGTATGACCATGTTCGCCCTCGCTCCTCCAAAAACAGGCTGGAAATGTCAAAGTCTTTGTAAATCTCTTGCAAGGGACCGTACCAAAGGCCTCTGAGGAGTGCAAGAATGTGCAATATTGAAATGACCTCTCGTGCTTTCTCTCACAAGACAGTCTACAAGACACGTCATGTCTGAAGTTCTAAATTCGAATTGACTAACACATCAGTCGCTTCCACCATCTAAGAACTCCTATGGATGTTTCCTTATCGTTCCAGTAACTTACAGAGGATCTTCCAATATTCGAACCGCCACTCTTAAAGATTCATGAACCATTTTCTTTCTTCCATTTCGAATGAGCATTGCATTCATCGACCCAGGACTTGCAGAATATCCCGTGCAGGTGTCTAGAGTCTCTATAAGTCATTGAGTATTGATGGTAGGTTGGTGTCAGGGCTGTGAGCCTTGCTTGGGGTCCAGCTCCTTCATGAGACGACTGAGTCCCTGGTTCTTTCAGGGTATCATGGCCCCTTCCCACACCAGTAACCCTCAGTGCTCCGGATCTTCGAAGGTAGATACCCAGAATTTTCCGAAGTAGTTACGAACTAAACTTTGCATCAATCTTCTTCGTATATACCTTTACCTGTGTTGATTACTTTTTCTTTTGGATTCTTTAGCTTAACATGATCCCGTGATAGTCATTTATCCCTTTTGAACTAATGACATTGTTTCAGGGTGATTCCTCTAGGTTACTTAAGATACTTTTAACCTTCATTGTTTGATCACTTCTTGTTTTTTCATTACTGTCGTTCTTGTGCCTTTCGAACGGCAGATGTGTCTCCGAAAATTCCCCCAAATTATGTGTGTATGTGTGTGTGTGTGTGTGTGTGTGTGTGAGAGAGAGAGAGAGAGAGAGAGAGAGAGAGAGAGAGAGAGAGAGAGAGAGAGAGAGAGAGAGAGAGAGAGAGAGAGAGAGAGAGAGAGAGACTTGGAGGGGAGTGAGCTAATTAGAGCCAGCGTAGGAGTGCGTCAAGGCTGTGTAGCGTCTCTATCGATGTTTAACATGTTTAAAGAATGGGAAATTACGTGAGGTGGGTGCGAGGTGGGCTGGCAGTGGTGTGCTTGCTGAAACCATGGTGGGGCATGATGGGTTCCCACCGTCCAAACAACTGTTGTGTAATGTCAGCTGACTCAAAGGCGGAGGTGGGTGGCGTGGTAGTTCACCCCGATCATTTACTGAGAGGTAGGATGCAGGTACAACCAAGTTTTTAGTTCCTTTAAAGGGGTGGACAATGAGAATGGGGTGTCATTTTGGGCGAGTTTAGATGCTCAGATGCGAAGTTCAGTGCATATAGGAGAGTGGCAGCTCAGGTTGAGGGTAGTCATAAAATGGGGGAAAAACCTGAGGTACGCTGCAAGATCTGGGGTGAGGAGTGGAGAGAGAGTGGAGTGTGCCAGGAGCTCACATGATGGTGTAGTTGCCTCATTTTGCTCTGATGTATGGATGTGAGACTCAAGCGTAGATAAGTCAAGTAAGATTAAAGGTTACTAGGGATGGGTTGATTTGATAGTGTAATTGGACGGTATAAAGTGTGACAAATACAATATGAGTAAAGGAGAAGGACTTTCTTACTTTACAAAATCTAGAGAAACGTGCCACGATGATGAAATTCCGCTAAGGTGGTGTGGCTATGAGGAACAGATAATTGAAGTTGTAGTTTTTCAAGATGACGAAATAATCCTCTTTCATTTACCTTTCCCACTGATGTTCATTCACAGCCCGGCTATCCGGTTTGATCTTTCCCCTCACACCAATATTGCTCCGTCTTGGTTACCTCGCTTCATCCTAATTATTCTTTCTCAAGGAAATAGTTAATCGCATCCTTTACATTACCCATATTACTTGACCTAATCATTATACTTCAGTCAGTCATAAACACACCTCCATGTGCTCAGAGTAATTTAGCGAGTTACATTCCTGCATGCAACCACATAGGCAGTCAGTCAGCCGACACCAGTCAGTCGTCCCAATTCAGTCAGTCAGCCGACACCAGTCGATCATCCTCATTCAGTCAGTCACCCGATACCAGTCGATCATCCCAATTCAGTCAGTCAGCCGATACCAGTCGATCATCCTCATTCAGTCAGTCAGCCGATACCAGTCGATCACCCTCGTTCAGTCAGACGCCTCACTCCGTCAGCCCAGTGAGTCGATGATCACAACGGCTTTCTCTAGCGTCACATGCGCTCAGAGTATCCCAGCACCTCAGTCACTCCATCTCACTCAGTCACTCCATTTCACTCAGTCACTCCATCTCACTCAGTCACTCCATCTCACTCAGTCACTCCGTTTCAGCCAGTTGTCCCACTCGAAACGGATGTGTTACAGTATTATGGTCATCTGACTTCATGACAGTTATCTTGCACCATGCAATTATACTGTTCATCCAGGCATCGTACGTCATAGTTATCCTACCTTGTGCACTGATCGAATATCAATACAGTCACTCTTAGTGTATGAGCATCTTCATATCATAGAGTCACTTAGAATTAAACGATATCTTAGATCAGTACCAACTCATCCTGTCATCCTTTGTCCCCTGAGTCCCCCCCTCATTAGGTACCTCCTACCTCATGTAAGACATCCCTTACACAAGTGGCCATTCTTCTTCAGTAATACGAACGCTCACATTCACCCCACACCGCCCTTTGTTCCAGGTCAGGCTACGCCTCTCCAGCAGACACCAGAGCTGACGGTGCTGGCCCACTACCGCAACAGCTCCGAGGTGCTGTTCACAGCGACCTGCGCTTCAGATTGGAACCGGAAACTGAACACAAGTTGCATAAAGCAACTCAAGCTCTCCTACCCTAACTCATGGTGGAGCAAGGCCAAGATACTCTTACCCTTCACAAGAGACAAGTACTCGGTAAGCATTCGAGCTGTCCTTCATCGCTCCCTCAGCTTTGCTCATCAGAGAAAAACTGTCGATTGAAGGCCTTTAATAAAGTCCAGGATTTGTTGTCTGATATCATCAGAGGAGTTGTCACGAAAGAGAAGAACTCATTCTAGACTCACAAACCTGATGCTTTGTAAGTGGAAGAATATAGTCTTATAATTTTCCAAAAGAAGGAACAGAGAAGGGGCCAAGTGAGGAAATATCCTCAAAAGCTCAGTCCTCTGTTCTCAACGCTACCTCGCTAACGTGGGAAATGGCGAATATATATACATATATGTATATATATATTTATGTGAGGAAGTACCAGGAGAGACTGAGTACAGAATGGAAAAAGGTGAGAACAATGGAAGTAAGGGGAGTGGGGGAGGAATGGGATGTATTTAGGGAATCAGTGATGGATTGTGCAAAAGATGCTTGTGGCATGAGAAGAGTGGGAGGTGGGTTGATTAGAAAGGGTAGTGAGTGGTGGGATGAAGAAGTAAGATTATTAGTGAAAGAGAAGAGAGAGGCATTTGGACGATTTTTGCAGGGAAAAAATGCAATTGAGTGGGAGATGTATAAAAGAAAGAGACAGGAGGTCAAGAGAAAGGTGCAAGAGGTGAAAAAGAGGGCAAATGAGAGTTGGGGTGAGAGAGTATCATTAAATTTTAGGGAGAATAAAAAGATGTTCTGGAAGGAGGTAAATAAAGTGCGTAAGACAAGGGAGCAAATGGGAACTTCAGTGAAGGGCGCAAATGGGGAGGTGATAACAAGTAGTGGTGATGTGAGAAGGAGATGGAGTGAGTATTTTGAAGGTTTGTGGAATGTGTTTGATGATAGAGTGGCAGATATAGGGTGTTTTGGTCGAGGTGGTGTGCAAAGTGAGAGGGTTAGGGAAAATGATTTGGTAAACAGAGAAGAGGTAGTAAAAGCTTTGCGGAAGATGAAAGCCGGCAAGGCAGCAGGTTTGGATGGTATTGCAGTGGAATTTATTAAAAAAGGGGGTGACTATTATTGACTGGTTGGTAAAGTTATTTAATGTATGTATGACTCATGGTGAGGTGCCTGAGGATTGGCGGAATGCGTGCATAGTGCCATTGTACAAAGGCAAAGGGGATAAGAGTGAGTGCTCAAATTACAGAGGTATAAGTTTGTTGAGTATTCCTGGTAGATTATATGGGAGGGTATTGATTGAGAGGGTGAAGGCATGTACAGAGCATCAGATTGGGGAAGAGCAGTGTGGTTTCAGAAGTGGTAGAGGATGTGTGGATCAGGTGTTTGCTTTGAAGAATGTATGTGAGAAATACTTAGAAAAGTAAATGGATTTGTATGTAGCATTTATGGATCTGGAGAAGGCTTATGATAGAGTTGATAGAGATGCTCTGTGGAAGGTATTAAGAATATATGGTGTGGGAGGCAAGTTGTTAGTAGCAGTGAAAAGTTTTTATCGAGGATGTAAGTGTAGGAAGAGAGGAAAGTGAATGGATCTCAGTGAATGTAGGTTTGCGGCAGGGGTGTGTGATGTCTCCATGGCTGTTTAATTTGTTTATGGATGGGGCTGTTAGGGAGGTGAATACAAGAGTTTTGGAAAGAGGGGCAAGTATGAAGTCTGTTAGGGATGAGAGAGCATGGGAAGTGAGTCAGTTGTTGTTCTCTGATGATACAGCGCTGGTGGCTGATTCATGTGAGAAACTGCAGAAGCTGGTGACTGAGTTTGGTAAAGTGTGTGAAAGAAGAAAGTTAAGAGTAAATGTGAATAAGAGCAAGGTTATTAGGTACAGTACGGTTGAGGGTCAAGTCAGTTGGGAGGTGAGTTTGAATGGATAAAAACTGGAGGAAGTTAAGTGTTTTAGATATCTGGGAGTGGATCTGGCAGCGGATGGAACCATGGAAGCGGAAGTGGATCATAGGGTGGGGGAGGGGGCGAAAATTCTGGGAGCCTTGAAGAATGTGTGGAAGTCGAGAACATTATCTCGGAAAGCAAAAATGGGTATGTTTGAAGGAATAGTGGTTCCAACAATGTTGTATGGTTGCGAGGCGTGGGCTATGGATAGAGTTGTGCGCAAGAGGATGAATGTGCTGAAAATGAGATGTTTGAGGACAATGTGTGGTGTGAGGTGGTTTGATCGAGTAAGTAACGTAAGGGTAAGAGAGAGGTGTGGAAATAAAAAGAGCGTGGTTGAGAGAGCAGAAGAGGGTGTTTTGAAATGGTTTGGGCACATGGAGAGAATGAGTGAGGAAAGATTGACCAAGAGGATATATGTGTCGGAGGTGGAGGGAACGAGGAGAAGTGGGAGACCAAATTGGAGGTGGAAAGATGGAGTGAAAAAGATTTTGTGTGATCGGGGCCTGAACATGCAGGAGGGTGAAAGGAGGGCAAGGAATAGAGTGAATTGGATCGATGTGGTATACCGGGGTTGACGTGCTGTCAGTGGGTTGAATCAGGGCATCTGAAGCGTCTTGGGTAAACCATGGAAAGCTGTGTAGGTATGTATATTTGCGTGTGTGTACGTATGTATATACATGTGTATGGGGGTGGGTTGGGCCATTTCTTTCGTTTGTTTCCTTGCGCTACCTCGCAAACGCGGGAGACACACACCACACACACATCGATCCAATTCACTCTATTCCTTGCCCTCCTTTCACCCTCCTGCATGTTCAGGCCCCGATCACACAAAATCTTTTTCACTCCATCTTTCCACCTCCAATTTGGTCTCCCACTTCTCCTCGTTCCCTCCACCTCCGACACATATATCCTCTTGGTCAATCTTTCCTCACTCATTCTCTCCATGTGCCCAAACCATTTCAAAACACCCTCTTCTGCTCTCTCAACAACGCTCTTTTTATTTCTACACATCTCTCTTACCCTTACGTTACTTACTCGATCAAACCACCTCACACCACACATTGTCCTCAGACATCTCATTTCCAGCACATCCATCCTCCTGTGCACAGCTCTATCCATAGCCCACGCCTCGCAACCATACAACATTGTTGGAACCACTATTCCTTCAAACATAGCCATTTTTGCCTCCCGAGATAATGTTCTCGACTTCCACACATTCTTCAAGGCTCCCAGGATTTTCGCCCCCTCCCCCACCCTATGATCCACTACCGCTTCCATGGTTCCATCCGCTGCCAGATCCACTCCCAGATATCTAAAACACTTTACTTCCTCCAGTTTTTCTCCATTCAAACTTACCTCCCAATTGACTTGACCCTCAACCCTACTGTACCTAATAATCTTGCTCTTATTCACATTTACTCTTAATTTTCCTCTTTTACACACTTTACCAACCTCAGTTACCAGCTTCTGCAGTTTCTCACATGAATCAGCCACCAGCGCTGTATCATCAGCGAACAACAACTGACTCACTTCCCAAGCTCTCTCATCCACAACAGACTTCATACTTGCCCCTCTTTCCAAAATTCTTGCATTCACCTCCCTAACAACCCCATCCATAAACAAATTAAGCAATCGTGGAGACATCACACACCCCTGCCGCAAACCTACATTCACTGAGAACCAATCACTCTCCTCTCTTCCTACACGTACACATGCCTTACAACCTCGATAGAAACTTTTCACTGCTTCTAACAACTTGCCTCCCACATCGTATATATATATATATATATATATATATATATATATATATATATATATATATATATATATATATATATATATATATATATATATATATATATGTATATATATATATATATATATATATATATATATATATATATATATGTATATTATTATTTTTTTATTATTTTGCTTTGTCGCTGTCTCCCGCGTTTGTGAGGTAGCGCAAGGAAACAGACGAAAGGAATGGCCCAACCCACCCCCATACATATGTATATACATACACGTCTCCACACGCAAATATACATACCCATACATCTCAATGTACACATATATATATACATATACATATACATATACATATATATACATATACATATACATATACATATATATACATATACATATATACACATGCACACAATTCACACTGTCTGCCTTTATTCATTCCCATCGCCACCTCGCCAGACATGGAATATCATCCCCCTCCCCCCTTCATGTGTGCGAGGTAGCGCTAGGAAAAGACAACAAAGGCCCCATTCGTTCACACTCAGTCTCTAGCTTTCATGCAATGATGCCCGAAACCACAGCTCCCTTTCCACATCTAGGCCCCACACAACTTTCCATGGTTTACCCCAGACGCTTCACATGCCCTGATTCAATCCATTGACAGCACGTCGACCCCGGTATACCACATCGATCCAATTCACTCTATTCCTTGCCTGCCTTTCACCCTCCTGCATGTTCAGGTCCCGATCACTCCAAATCTTTTTCACTCCATCTTTCCACCTCCAATTTGGTCTCCCACTTCTCGTTCCCTCCACCTCCGTCACATACATCCTCTTGGTCAATCTTTCCTCACTCATTCTCTCCATGTGCCCAAACCATTTCAAAACACTCTCTTCTGCTCTCTCAACCACGCTCTTCTTATTTCCACACATCTCTCTTACCCTTACATTACTTACTCGATCAAACCACCTCACACCACATATTGTCCTCAAACATCTCATTTCCAGCACATCCACCCTCTTGCGCACAACTCTATCCATAGCCCACGCCTCGGAACCATACAACATTGTTGGAACCACTATTCCTTCAAAGATACCCATTTTTGCTTTCGGAGATAATGTTCTCGACTTCCACACGTTCTTCAAGGCTCCTAAGATTTTTGCCCCTTCCCCCACCGTATGATTCACTTCCGCTTCCATGGTTCCATCCGCTGCCAGATCCACTCCCAGATATCTAAAACACTTTACTTTCTCCAGTTTTTCTCCATTCAAACTTACCTCCCAACTGACTTGACCCTCAACCCTATTGTACCTAATAACCTTGCTCTTATTCACATTTACTCTTAACTTTCTTCTTTCACACACTTTACCAAACTCAGTCACCAGCTTCTGCAGTTTCTCACATGAATCAGCCACCAGCGCTGTATCATCAGCGAACAACAACTGACTCACTTCCCAAGCTCTCTCATCCCCAACAGACTTCATACTTGCCCCTCTTTCCAAAACTCTTGCATTCACCTCCTTAACAACCCCATCCATAAACACATTAAACAACCATGGAGACATCACACACCCCTGCCGCAAACCTACATTCACTGAGATCCAATCACTTTCCTCTCTTCCTACACGTACACATGCCTTACATGCACGATAAAAACTTTTCACTGTTTCTAACAACTTGCCCTCCACACCATATATTCTTAGTACCTTCCACAGAGCATCTCTATCAACTCTATCATATGCCTTCTCTAGATCCATAAATGGTACATACAAATCCATTTGTTTTTCTAAGTATTTCTCACATACATTCTTGAAAGCAAACACCTGATCCACACATCCTTTACCACTTCTGAAACCACACTGCTCTTCCCCAATAAAGAGAGAGAGAGAGAGAGAGAGAGAGAGAGAGAGAGAGAGAGAGAGAGAGAGAGAGAGAGAGAGAGAGAGAGAGAGAGAGAGAGAGAGAGAGAATATATCTCGTGAGTCTACAACCATTATGTTGCACATTGTTTCCAAATACTCTCCTGTAGGAGCACTTCTGGTACCACTTTAATTCTGATATTCCAAGTGTTTATCCCAGCATTATGTACTATGTCATCTCCCTCCTCCCTCACTATCCTCTCCATGTATGGCCATATCGTGTCCTTTCCAGCTGGAGATCTTGGGCTTCCAGCCTTCCAACGGCTTTGTCATGGTTGATAACCTGGGGCTGCACACCAACGCCATCTGCCGCCCGAAGAAGATACCATTCTTCAGGTTCAGGCGCCGTCGAGACGAATATTTGGGCGATGAAGTGGCTTCCCAGTTGCCCATGTACTCAGCGTGTCTTAAAGACCTGCTGGGCAGCAGCAGCGGTGCGCCCACCTGTAATATGATCCACAGGGATGATGGGTAAGGCTCTGGGATAGGATCCCCCTGGGATGTTCAGGCCGACGCCTCATTGTCCCAAGCCTATTCTCTGACTTATGCCGCACTATTTTCCCTAAGGAACGATTCTAAATTGATATTTTTCTTCCCTACATTTTCTTTGCCTTTTCCTGCGTGGGCGAAAGAACATCGACATCAGGTGACAGAGCATCGCAGGAAAGAAGGAAAACAAATCCTCACTTGGCTCCTTGTTCTGTTCCTCCTGGAAAGTGATACATGAGTGGAGGATTTCCAGTCTCCCGCTCCGTCCCCTCTTAGTTTCCCTCTAGAACACGCAGAAAATGCGTGTGCAATATTCTATCTCCCCAGTCGCCAGGGATAGGGGAGAATATATATATATATATATATATATATATATATATATATATATATATATATATATATATATATATATATTCTTTCAAACTATTCGCCATTTCCCGCATTAGGGGATAGGGGATTAAGAATACTTCCCACGTATTCCCTGCGTGTCGTAGAAGGCGACTAAAAGGGGAGGGAGCGGGGGGCTGGAAATCCTCCCCTCTCTTTTTATTTTTAATTTTCCAAAAGAAGGAACAGAGGGGGCCAGGTGAGGATATTCCAAAAAAGGCCCAGTCCTCTGTTCTTAACGCTACCTCGCTAACGCGGGAAATGGCAAATAGTTTAAAAGAAAAGAAATATATATATATATATATATATATATATATATATATATATTTTTTTTTTTTTTTTTTTTTTTTTTTTTTTATACTTTGTCGCTGTCTCCCGCGTTTGCGAGGTAGCGCAAGGAAACAGACGAAAGAAATGGCCCAACCCCCCCCCCCATACACATGTACATACACACGTCCACACACGCAAATATACATACCTACACAGCTTTCCATGGTTTACCCCAGACACTTCACATGCCTTGCTTCAATCCACTGACAGCACGTCAACCCCTGTATACCACATGACTCCAATTCACTCTATTTCTTGCCCTCCTTTCACCCTCCTGCATGTTCAGGCCCCGATCACACAAAATCTTTTTCACTCCATCTTTCCACCTCCAATTTGGTCTCCCTCTTCTCCTCGTTCCCTCCACCTCCGACACATATATCCTCTTGGTCAATCTCTCCTCACTCATTCTCTCCATGTGCCCAAACCATTTCAAAACACCCTCTTCTGCTCTCTCAACCACGCTCTTTTTATTTCCACACATCTCTCTTACCCTTACGTTACTTACTCGATCAAACCACCTCACACCACACATTGTCCTCAAACATCTCATTTCCAGCACATCCATCCTCCTGCGCACATCTCTATCCATAGCCCACGCCTCGCAACCATACAACATTGTTGGAACCACTATTCCCTCAAACATACCCATTTTTGCTTTCCGAGATAGTGTTCTCGACTTCCACACATTTTTCAAGGCTCCCAAAATTTTCGCCCCCTCCCCCACCCTATGATCCACTTCCGCTTCCATGGTTCCATCCGCTGACAGATCCACTCCCAGATATCTAAAACACTTCACTTCCTCCAGTTTTTCTCCATTCAAACTCACCTCCCAATTGACTTGACCCTCACTCCTACTGTACCTAATAACCTTGCTCTTATTCACATTTACTCTCAACTTTCTTCTTCCACACACTTTACCAAACTCAGTCACCAGCTTCTGCAGTTTCTCACATGAATCAGCCACCAGCGCTGTATCATCAGCGAACAACAACTGACTCACTTCCCAAGCTCTCTCATCCCCAACAGACTTCATACTTGCCCCTCTTTCCAGGACTCTTGCATTTACCTCCCTTACAACCCCATCCATAAACAAATTAAACAACCATGGAGACATCACACACCCCTGCCGCAAACCTACATTCACTGAGAACCAATCACTTTCCTCTCTTCCTACACGTACACATGCCTTACATCCTCGATAAAAACTTTTCACTGCTTCTAACAACTTGCCTCCCACACCATATATTCTTAATACCTTCCACAGAGCATCTCTATCAACTCTATCATATGCCTTCTCCAGATCCATAAATGCTACATACAAATCCATTTGCTTTTCTAAGTATTTCTCACATACATTCTTCAAAGCAAACACCTGATCCACACATCCTCTACCACTTCTGAAACCACACTGCTCTTCCCCAATCTGATGCTCTGTACATGCCTTCACCCTCTCAATCAATACCCTCCCATATAATTTACCAGGAATACTCAACAAACTTATACCTCTGTAATTTGAGCACTCACTCTTATCCCCTTTGCCTTTGTACAATGGCACTATGCACGCATTCCGCCAATCCTCAGGCACCTCACCATGAGTCATACATACATTAAATAACCTTACCAACCAGTCAACAATACAGTCACCCCCCTTTCTTAATAAATTCCACTGCAATACCATCCAAACCTGCTGCCTTGCCGGCTTTCATCTTCCGCAAAGCTTTTACTACCTCTTCTCTGTTTACCAAATCATTTTCCCTAACCCTCTCACTTTGCACACCACCTCGACCAAAACACCCTATATCTGCCACTCTGTCATCAGACACATTCAACAAACCTTCAAAATACTCATTCCATCTCCTTCTCACATCACCGCTACTTGTTATCACCTCCCCATTTACGCCCTTCACTGAAGTTCCCATTTGCTCCCTTGTCTTACGCACCCTATTTACCTCCTTCCAGAACATCTTTTTATTTTCCCTAAAATTTACTGATAGTCTCTCACCCCAACTCTCATTTGCCCTTTTTTTCACCTCTTGCACCTTTCTCTTGACCTCCTGTCTCTTTCTTTTATACTTCTCCCACTCAATTGCATTTTTTCCCTGCAAAAATCGTCCAAATGCCTCTCTCTTCTCTTTCACTAATACTCTTACTTCTTCATCCCACCACTCACTACCCTTTCTAAACAGCCCACCTCCCACTCTTCTCATGCCACAAGCATCTTTTGCGCAATCCATCACTGATTCCCTAAATACATCCCATTCCTCCCCCACTCCCCTTACTTCCATTGTTCTCACCTTTTTCCATTCTGTACACAGTCTCTCCTGGTACTTCCCCACACAGGTCTCCTTCCCAAGCTCACTTACTCTCACCACCTTCTTCACCCCAACATTCACTCCTCTTTTCTGAAAACCCATACTAATCTTCACCTTAGCCTCCACAAGATAATGATCAGACATCCCTCCAGTTGCACCTCTCAGCACATTAACATCCAAAAGTCTCTCTTTCGCACGCCTGTCAATTAACACGTAATCCAATAACGCTCTCTGGCCATCTCTCCTACTTACATAAGTATACTTATGTATATCTCGCTTTTTAAACCAGGTATTCCCAATCATCAGTCCTTTTTCAGCACATAAATCTACAAGCTCTTCACCATTTCCATTTACAACACTGAACACCCCATGCATACCAATTATTCCCTCAACTGCCACATTACTCACCTTTGCATTTAAATCACCCATCACTATAACCCGGTCTCGTGCATCAAAACCGCTAACACACTCATTTAGCTGCTCCCAAAACACTTGCCTCTCATGATCTTTCTTCTCATGCCCAGGTGCATATGCACCAATAATCACCCATCTCTCTCCATCAACTTTCAATTTTACCCATATTAATCGAGAATTTACTTTCTTACATTCTATCACATACTCCCACAACTCCTGTTTCAGGAGTATTGCTACTCCTTCCCTTGCTCTTGTCCTCTCACTAACCCCTGACTTCACTCCCCAGACATTTCCAAACCACTCTTCCCCTTTACCCTTGAGCTTCGTTTCACTCAGAGCCAAAACATCCAGGTTCCTTTCCTCAAACATACTACCTATCTCTCCTTTTTTCACATCTTGGTTACATCCACACACATTTAGGCACCCCACTCTGAGCCTTCGAGGAGGATGATCACTCCCCGCGTGACTCCTTCTTCTGTTTCCCATTTTAGAAAGTTAATACAAGGAGGGGAGGATTTCCGGCCCCCCGCTCCCGTCCCCTCTAGTCGCTTTCTACGACACGCGAGGAATACGTGGGAAGTATTCTTTCACCCCTATCCCCAGGGATAATATACATATATATATACATATACACACACACACACACACACACACATATGCACATACACACACACACACACACATACATATATATACATATGAAAAATGTAAGAAACAATTTAGAAAACAAACCCTTAGCTTGAAATGAATGAAAAAAAAATGAATGTCACATAATGGTTCAACCTCTGGCTATGGAAAGGAAATGTACAATTTATTCACACAAACGTCAATAGCAGTTTTCATCAATTTCACCACTGTGTCAATAAGCTTCAATGTCTAAGCTACATTTTTCTCCCACTTCACTATTTTCTTGTCAAAAACACCATGCATGAAAACTATCACTCCATTAACACAACTATAAACATTTACTTCCCCTTTAAAAGTTCTGGGGAAGTCTGTCTCGATACACTGCGGCGAGGCGACGCGACGCTGACACAATCACTGTCACAATATCACTTCTGCCTCCTCAAGTCAATCTCTCAGCCACAGTGCAGGCCTTCATCGTCGAAATCGGTCTTCTGGAGGTTACCGTTGTCGATGGGTGTGACCATGTCCTTGCTGGAGTTGCAGCCCAGTAGTTGAGGATGGGCTGGAGTTGTAGATATATATATATATATATATATATATATATATATATATATATATATATATATATATATATATATGAAAGCCGGCAAGGCAGCGGGTTTGGATGGTATTGCAGTGGAATTCATTAAAAAAGGGGGTGACTGTATTATTGACTGGTTGGTAAGGTTATTTAAAGTATGTATGACTCATGGTGAGGTGCCTGAGGATTGGCGGAATGCGTGCATAGTGCCATTGTACAAAGGCAAAGGGGATAAGAATGAGTGCTCAAATTACAGAGGTATAAGTTTGTTGAGTATTCCTGGTAGATTATATGGGAGGGTATTGATTGAGAGGGTGAAGGCATGTACAGAGCATCAGATTGGGGAAGAGCAGTGTGGTTTCAGAAGTGGTAGAGGATGTGTGGATCAGGTGTTTGCTTTGAAGAATGTATGTGAGAAATACTTAGAAAGGCAAATGGATTTGTATGTAGCATTTATGGATCTGGAGAAGGCATATGATAGAGTTGATAAAGATGCTCTGTGGAAGGTATTAAGAATATATGGTGTGGGAGGCAAGTTGTTAGAAGCAGTGAAAAGTTTTTATCGAGGATGTAAGGCATGTGTACGTGTAGGAAGAGAGGAAAGTGATTGGTTCTCAGTGAATGTAGGTTTGCGGCAGGGGTGTGTGATGTCTCCATGGTTGTTTAATTTGTTTATGGATGGGGTTGTTAGGGAGGTAAATGCAAGAGTTTTGGAAAGAGGGGCAAGTATGAAGTCTGTTGTGGATGAGAGAGCTTGGGAAGTGAGTCAATTGTTGTTCGCTGTTGATACAGCGCTGGTGGCTGATTCATGTGAGAAACTGCAGAAGCTGGTGACTGAGTTTGGTAAAGTGTGTGAAAGAAGAAAGTTAAGAGTAAATGTGAATAAGAGCAAGGTAATTAGGTACAGTAGGGTTGAGGGTCAAGTCAATTGGGAGGTAAGTTTGAATGGAGAAAAACTGGAGGAAGTAAAGTGTTTTAGATATCTGGGAGTAGATCTGGCAGCGGATGGAACCATGGAAGCGGAAGTAGATCATAGGGTGGGGGAGGGGGCGAAAATCCTGGGAGCCTTGAAGAATGTGTGGAAGTCGAGAACATTATCTCGGAAAGCAAAAATGGGTATGTTTGAAGGAATAGTGGTTCCAACAATGTTGTATGGTTGCGAGGCGTGGGCTATGTGTGCGCAGGAGGATGGATGTGCTGGAAATGAGATGTTTGAGGACAATGTGTGGTGTGAGGTGGTTTGATCGAGTAAGTAACGTAAGGGTAAGAGAGATGTGTGGAAATAAAAAGAGCGTGGTTGAGAGAGCAGAAGAGGGTGTTTTGAAACGGTTTGGGCACATGGAGAGAATGAGTGAGGAAAGATTGACCAAGAGGATATATGTGTCGGAGGTGGAGGGAACGAGGAGAAGTGGGAGACCAAATTGGAGGTGGAAAGATGGAGTGAAAAAGATTTTGTGTGATCGGGGCCTGAACATGCAGGAGGGTGAAAGGAGGGCAAGGAATAGAGTGAATTGGATCGATGTGGTATACCGGGGTTGACGTGCTGTCAGTGGATTGAATCAAGGCATGTGAAGCGTCTGGGGTGAACCATGGAAAGCTGTGTAGGTATGTATATTTGCGTGTGTGGACGTATGTATATACATGTGTATGGGGGTGGGTTGGGCCATTTCTTTCGTCTGTTTCCTTGCGCTACCTCGCAAACGCGGGAGACAGCGACAAAGCAAAAAAAAAAAAAATATATTCCTATGAGTCCACGGGGAAAATGAAACACGAAAAGTTCCCAAGTGCACTTTCGTGTAATAATCACATCATCAGGGGAGACACAAGAAAGAAATATAACAGTCAGTTGATATACATCGAAGAGACGAAGCTAGGACGCCATTTGGTAAACATGTGATCGACAATCAAATGTTTACCAAATGGCGTCCTAGCTTCGTCTCTTCGTTTTATATCAACTGACTTATATTTCCCTCTTGTGTCTCCCCTGATGATGTGATTATTACACGAAAGTGCACTTGGGAACTTATCGTGTTTCATTTTCCCCGTGGACTCGTGGACTCAGGAATATCTTGATAACGCGCAAAATTGTGATCCTTTCCAATATATATATATATATATATATATATATATATATATATATATATATATATATATATATATATATATATATATATATATATATATATATATATATACACGACAGCTATAGGAAAATCCAAGAAAAAAAAAAGAATGAAAGTTTGATATACAAACTAAAAGGAGTCGTTGATACCAAAACCATAAAGACATGACAACCCTTTTTGTAGAAAAGCGACTTGCTTGCTTCTTCTCTCTTGAGGTTTAATTTATATAGCTCATAAACATTAGCGGAAACAGACAAAAGACCTTAGGTATAACATGGTCACACTAGGCTTCCTTTTTCGCGTCTGAAAACTCATATCTTGATTTCTCCATCTGTTCCCGCAAATGTTATCCATTTTTCCGTAATTTCCATTTTATTTCTGTACTGTTAAGTATCTGACGGTATTAGATAAGGGGGCGCGAGGGTAGTAAGTGAATGGGGCGCGAGGGTGGCAAGTGAAGGGGGCGCAAGGGTAGTAAGTGACGGGAACTGAATCATCTTGTTTTTCTGGACAGGAAATATCAAGTTGTGGCCGACGGGAGCTATACAGAACGCTGGCAGAAGCTGTCTCACCTCGCCTACTTCTCCTTCAGCCAACGGCAGGTCATCTACGCCCTTAAGTGTGACGACTATGGTAATGTTGACCTCGCTCATGTATAGGTCTCTTATCATGTAATGGTCAGGAGTGTCATTGAAGAGGGAGCATGATTAATATTAATCATTGGTCTGTACGTCTCACTTCTTCATGTAATGGTTGGAGTATCACTGAAGGAAGAACATGATTATTATTAATCACTGATCTCTACGTCTCACTTCATCATGTAATGGTTAGGGTATCATTGAAGGAAGAGCATGATTATTATTAATCATTGATCTCTACAGTAGTGGGTAGTGTAAACCACTTGGCCATGACGGCACGAAAGCCGCCCATCTCAGACCGTCTTCTGGAGTTCATAAAATTCCTCGCCATCTCTCGTGACCTGATGGGTTGAAGGAGACCCCGATCGCTCTGCACCGTCACCGCCAAGTGGTTGCCCTCTCCAGTTATATCGAATACTGACCCGGGTTCGAATCGTGGGGCGGGCACTTAGAGATGATAGTACACCGTAGAGGTTTGATTATATCACCGTGATGACAAGAGCATTGATTTAGATTGTTTCTGGGATTTGTAGAGTGGTCAGGTCTCCCTTTACCCATTAAGAGTTTAACGATTGCTTCCTAGAACTCGAAAAAGATGACATCAGTAGCTCAAGCTTCATCATACTTGCTGACCATATCATTAAGGAAATCATGCAGATTTGACAGATGGGAAAAGTTTCTTCGAAAGACATGTTTTGAATCGTTAAATTTCCTGTGAATGATTTACAACTTTGTCCTGAATGATGGTTTCTATAGGTTTACGAACGAAGAAACTCGAAGGTGATTGGGTTCTAGTTTTTAAGGCAGGAACTTCTTGCCTTTTTTTGTTATATCGGTGTTATGATGGCAGACTTCCAGTGCCCTGATACTTTTCCTGTGGCCTGTAACTTGTAGAAAGGAACAATAAAGGGTTTAACCACCTCATTATCAGCGTCTTCCATCGTTCTTGGATGGCACGTATCAGGGTCTGCTGTTAATTTACTTCATTCCATATAATATTAATGGGATATGTTGACTTTGTGTGTGGGCGTGTGTTAATATGTGACAGGCCGTAGTCCCTCAGCAGTGGGACTGAGTCTGGAACTAGATGTCACTCGACAGTGGGCACGTTCTAAAACACACGTACACGGGTGTATATACGAGCTATCCTGTTGGGATCAATTGGTGTGATCAGAGATGATTCTAAATGTATATGATAGCACGTATAAAGCACACAGAGACACTTGCGTGAAGCTGATGGCAAACACTTAAGAAAAATGCATATATCAGGCGTTTATATCCCCCCTGATTCGCCTTAACGAAAGAGTATAGACTGCAGACGAATTTGCATTGTTTTTAGAATCTCTGTAAACCATCAAGACCAGTGGCCCAGCAGAGCCCATGAAATTTCAGAGGAACTCTATTTCAAGAGACATTTCTCGCGACTCCCACCATTCCTTCAACCCTTACCGTAAGACATCACCAGTTCCATCTTCCTCCACCAGGCGGCTCGCTGCCGCTCTCCCCTGGCTACTACGGGAGTCAGGACTTCTTCCTGTGGGAGAACTTGCCTAACACCACCACGTTCCCGGATGGGGAGAAGGAGGTCCTCACCCCGAGATGGGTCACCTACACAAACTCCTGGGCACCATCTGCTATCGCTGAGCTGCAGGACAACTGCCTAAAGACCATGATCAGGCAAGTCATCCCCCGAAAGTGGTTAGTGGATGGATGGGCTTCGCTCGCTTAAGGGCGCTGCCAAATGACGGATGAACGTTTAGCTTCGAAAAAAGGGGAAAGTCAATAGTTCTAAGAATGTTCGTTTTGTGGGAAAATTCCCCACTCCTTATGAAGTTGACTTGTATATCCGACAAGTGAGTGGCAGATGTTTCATAATGATAATAATAATGATAATAATGATAATGATAATGATAATAATAATAATAATAATAATAATAATAATAATAATAATGATAATCATAATGATAAAAATGACAGTAAATTATATGAAGTGGTGAAGAGAAATCTCGCTTCAATATAAACTAAACTGTTTTCTTGGTTCTGACTTGTATTGGTAAATTTAGGATATTTTTTTCATCCTATCTCGCTGAGTGAGAGGCTTAGGGAAGCATTTCCCTGGTATCAGTTCCCATTACTGATGCACTGGTGTGTTACGGTGTTACATGATGATGGTGTTGTATGATGGTGTTGTATGATGGTGTTGTATGATGGTGTTGTATGATGGTGTTGTATGATGGTATTGTATGATGGTGTTGTATGATGGTGTTGTATGATGGTATTGTATGATGGTATTATATGATGGTGTTGTATGATGGTGTTGTATGATGGTGTTGTATGATGGTATTATATGATGGTGTTGTATGATGGTGTTGTATGATGGTGTTGTATGATGGTATTGTATGATGGTGTTGTATGATGGTGTTGTATGATGGTATTGTATGATGGTATTATATGATGGTGTTGTATGATGGTGTTGTATGATGGTATTGTATGATGGTGTTGTATGATGGTGTTGTATGATGGTGTTGTATGATGGTGTTGTATGATGGTGTTGTATGATGGTATTATATGATGGTGTTGTATGATGGTGTTGTATGATGGTGTTGTATGATGGTGTTGTATGATGGTGTTGTATGATGGTATTATATGATGGTGTTGTATGATGGTATTATATGATGGTGTTGTATGATGGTGTTGTATGATTGTGTTGTATGATGGTATTATATGATGGTGTTGTATGATGGTATTATATGATGGTGTTGTATAATGGTGTTGTATGATTGTGTTGTATGATGGTATTATATGATGGTGTTGTATGATGGTGTTGTATGATGGTATTATATGATGGTGTTGTATGATGGTATTATATGATGGTGTTGTATGATGGTGTTATATGATGGTGTTGTATGATGGTGTTATATGATGGTGTTGTATGATGGTATTATATGATGGTGTTGTATGATGGTGTTGTATGATGGTGTTGTATGATGGTGTTGTATGATGGTGTTGTATGATGGTATTATATGATGGTGTTGTATGATGGTGTTGTATGATGGTATTATATGATGGTGTTGTATGATGGTGTTGTATGATGGTGTTGTATGATGGTGTTATATGATGGTGTTGTATGATGGTATTATATGATGGTGTTGTATGATGGTATTATATGATGGTGTTGTATGATGGTGTTGTATGATTGTGTTGTATGATGGTATTATATGATGGTGTTGTATGATGGTATTATATGATGGTGTTGTATAATGGTGTTGTATGATTGTGTTGTATGATGGTATTATATGATGGTGTTGTATGATGGTGTTGTATGATGGTATTATATGATGGTGTTGTATGATGGTATTATATGATGGTGTTGTATGATGGTGTTATATGATGGTGTTGTATGATGGTGTTATATGATGGTGTTGTATGATGGTATTATATGATGGTGTTGTATGATGGTATTATATGATGGTGTTGTATGATGGTGTTATATGATGGTGTTGTATGATGGTATTATATGATGGTGTTGTATGATGGTATTATATGATGGTGTTGTATGATGGTGTTGTATGATGGTGTTGTATGATGGTGTTGTATGATGGTATTATATGATGGTGTTGTATGATGGTGTTGTATGATGGTATTATATGATGGTGTTGTATGATGGTGTTGTATGATGGTGTTGTATGATGGTATTATATGATGGTGTTGTATGATGGTGTTATATGATGGTGTTGTATGATGGTATTATATGATGGTGTTGTATGATGGTGTTATATGATGGTGTTGTATGATGGTGTTATATGATGGTGTTGTATGATGGTATTATATGATGGTGTTGTATGATGGTGTTGTATGATGGTGTTATATGATGGTGTTGTATGATGGTATTATATGATGGTGTTGTATGATGGTATTATATGATGGTGTTGTATGATGGTGTTGTATGATGGTGTTGTATGATGGTGTTGTATGATGGTGTTGTATGATGGTATTATATGATGGTGTTGTATGATGGTGTTGTATGATGGTGTTGTATGATGGTATTGTATGATGGTGTTGTATGATGGTGTTGTATGATGGTATTATATGATGGTGTTGTATGATGGTGTTATATGATGGTGTTGTATGATGGTATTATATGATGGTGTTGTATGATGGTATTATATGATGGTGTTGTATGATGGTGTTGTATGATGGTGTTGTATGATGGTGTTGTATGATGGTGTTGTATGATGGTATTATATGATGGTGTTGTATGATGGTGTTGTATGATGGTGTTGTATGATGGTATTGTATGATGGTGTTGTATGATGGTGTTGTATGATGGTATTATATGATGGTGTTGTATGATGGTGTTGTATGATGGTATTATATGATGGTGTTGTATGATGGTGTTGTATGATGGTATTATATGATGGTGTTGTATGATGGTGTTGTATGATGGTGTTGTATGATGGTGTTGTATGATGGTGTTGTATGATGGTATTATATGATGGTGTTGTATGATGGTGTTGTATGATGGTGTTGTATGATGGTGTTGTATGATGGTGTTGTATGATGGTATTATATGATGGTGTTGTATGATGGTGTTGTATGATGGTATTATATGATGGTGTTATATGATGGTGTTGTATGATGGTATTATATAATGGTGTTGTATGATGGTGTTGTATGATGGTGTTGTATGATGGTGTTGTATGATGGTATTATATGATGGTGTTGTATGATGGTGTTGTATAATGGTGTTGTATGATGGTGTTGTATGATGGTATTATATGATGGTGTTGTATGATGGTGTTGTATGATGGTGTTGTATGATGGTGTTGTATGATGGTATTATATGATGGTGTTGTATGATGGTGTTGTATGATGGTGTTGTATGATGGTGTTGTATGATGGTGTTGTATGATGGTATTGTATGATGGTGTTGTATGATGGTATTGTATGATGGTGTTGTATGATGGTGGTGTATGATGGGGTTACATGCTGATGGCATTGTATGATGGTATTGTTTGTATGATGGTGTTATATGATGGTGTTGTATGATGGTGTTGTATGATGGTGTTGTATGATGGTATTATATGATGGTGTTGTATGATGGTGTTGTATGATGGTGTTGTATGATGGTATTGTATGATGGTGTTGTATGATGGTGTTGTATGAGTGATGTAGGACTTAGTTCATCGGTGTGGTCTGCTTGGGTAGGATGCCTTGTAGTGACACATTGTAGTGAAGTACTGTAGCACTGCATGAGAATGGTATCTTGCAGTACCAGTGTTTAATGTACAATCTATTAAGGTGTTAAACGGGACTCCTACTACATGTGGTTTCTCTGCGAGGGAATTGGTGCATGATCTTGTTGAAGAACATCTCACTACAAGAGAAGTCCATCCTCTCTCCTGCTACTGAGTGTAGCGCATGCTTGACCATTGCAGGGGCCCCGATAAAAGGGGTGGGGGGGGGGGATATCCGGTGGTTACATAATAAAAAATAAAACTAAATTGGAAGATCAAAGATGTGTACATTGTACACTGGCATTACAATAGAATGACCCGGTGTATAAGCCACAAGTACATGTACACAGTGTACATCTGTGCAATCATCTCCTCATAATTTCTCCCTCTTCAGTTACGAATGAAAGAACGAGATGTTATTTATGATGCAGTGTTTTCTCATGTTCGGCTGCAAGGCGCTGCAGGTTATAATATTAGTAATGCATTCCACTAATTCCTGGACGTTTTTATCCTACTGCAGAAGGAAGGTGTGGAACCTGACTGCAGATGCTGCCGCCTACATGAACACCATCAACCCTCGGGGCTTCATGTCTGTCATGTACGTGTACTCCATGTTCCTCACGTTTCAATGACACACATTATCTTCAGCTTGTCTGATAGTATCCGTGTCCTGTATGGTACAATCACTGAACAAACTTTATGCTTGCTGGTCTGTAAGATTTATACTCTCTGTTTACATTATTAGCTGGCTGGTCCATGAGATTTATACTCTGTGTTTAGACCGTAAACTTGCTGGTCAAGAAGTTTTATACTCTGTATTTAGACTATATATTTGCAAGTTTTGGAAAGAGGGGCAAGTATGAAGTCTGTTGGGGATGAGAGAGCTTGGGAAGTGAGTCAGTTGTTGTTCGCTGATGATACAGCGCTGGTGGCTGATTCATGTGAGAAACTGCAGAAGCTGGTGACTGAGTTTGGTAAAGTGTGTGAAAGAAGAAAGTTAAGAGTAAATGTGAATAAGAGCAAGGTTATTAGGTACAGTAGGGTTGAGGGTCAAGTCAATTGGGAGGTGAGTTTGAATGGAGAAAAACTGGAGGAAGTGAAGTGTTTTAGATATCTGGGAGTGGATCTGGCAGCGGATGGAACCATGGAAGCGGAAGTGGATCATAGGGTGGGGGAGGGGGCGAAAATTCTGGGAGCCTTGAAGAATGTGTGGAAGTCGAGAACATTATCTCGGAAAGCAAAAATGGGTATGTTTGAAGGAATGGTTCCAACAATGTATGGTTGCGAGGTGTGGGCTATGGATAGAGTTGTGCGCAGGAGGATGGATGTGCTGGAAATGAGATGTTTGAGGACAATGTGTGGTGTGAGGTGGTTTGATCGAGTAAGTAACGTAAGGGTAAGAGAGATGTGTGGAAATAAAAAGAGCGTGGTTGAGAGAGCAGAAGAGGGTGTTTTGAAATGGTTTGGGCACATGGAGAGAATGAGTGAGGAAAGATTGACCAAGAGGATATATGTGTCGGAGGTGGAGGGAACGAGGAGAAGAGGGAGACCAAATTGGAGGTGGAAAGATGGAGTGAAAAAGATTTTGTGTGATCGGGGCCTGAACATGCAGGAGGGTGAAAGGAGGGCAAGGAATAGAGTGAAATGGAGCGATGTGGTATACCGGGGTTGACGTGCTGTCAGTGGACTGAATCAAGGCATGTGAAGCGTCTGGGGTAAACCATGGAAAGCTGTGTAGGTATGTATATTTGCGTGTGTGGACGTATTTATATACATGTGTATGGGGGTGGGTTGGGCCTTTTCTTTCGTCTGTTTCCTTGCGCTACCTCGCAAACGCGGGAGACAGCGACAAAAAAAAAAAAAATTGCAACGGGAGCTAGACCGGTCTAATCCCACCAGCCTCACATTACACAGAACCAGACTGCCAAACGCGGAGGTGTATGAACAGTTAGGTTCTGTAGAATATGAACCTGATGGGATTTTATTGGTCTAGACCCCGTTGCCCATGGATGTGAGACGTAGTGTATTCAATTACTATTAATCGATTAGTCATTTCTCTATTTAAGGTCGATTATAGCCGAGCGGTTAGCGCACCCAGCTACCACGCACAGGTCCTGGGTTCGAGTCCTTGCTGTTGTTGGGTATTATGTATTCTATGAAAGCGTGCGTTCGTGTGCACTATATTTGTCTGTATATATATATATATATGTATATAATGTTGTTTTCATTATTATTATATTGCTCAGGATATTATTGTTATTATTGTTAATATTAATAATAATAATAATAATAATAAAATAATAATAATAATAATGATAATAATAATAATAATAATAATAATAATAATAATAATAATAATAATAATAATGATAATAATGATAATAATGATGATGATAATAATGATAGTAATAATAATAATGATAATAATAATGATAATAATAATAATAATGATATATAATGTTTTCATTATTATTATATTGCTCAGGATATTATTGTTATTATTGTTAATATTAATAATAATAATAATAATAATAATAATAATAATAATAAAATAATAATAATAATGATAATAATAATAATAATAATAATAATAATAATAATAATAATAATAATGATGATGATAATAATGATAGTAATAATAATAATGATAATAATAATGATAATAATAATAATAATGATAATCATAATAATAATAATAATAATAATAATAATAATAATAATAATAATAATAATAATAATAATAATAATAATAATGATAATAATAATAATAATAATAATAATAATAATAATAATAATAATAATGATGATGATAATATAATAATCTATTATTGCAGATATCTTGATGTAAATGTTGCTTCTCTGTTCCAAGCACTGCCAATGACTCCCGTATGACACTTTCGTCACTGATAAGTCTTAAATGCTGGTCTTGTGTTAGCTTCTGTTTCACATGTGTCGACCACTTGTTGACTCCAGTGGGCGTCGTGGCTACTATAAACTCACCCCTTGACCTTTGGCAGGGTGAGTAACACACAGTGTTCAACTGCCGGATTGCTACTGACTCTATCAACCCTCGCCGGCAATTCGAGGTCAGCACAAGTCTCCCTGAAAGCCGCGGGCAAAAGCAAGACAAACCACATCACTCTCCTCCAGGATATCTTCAAGGGTAACGAAGATACCATAGTGTAAGTATAAGGAAGTGATGGAGGTAAAGGTAAGATATTGGATCGTCACTCTCCCACGGACTAGCTAGTGATGTGACAATCGGATTAGCAGGAGAGAGGCGACATACCTGACTGATTTAGCATTAGAGAAGCTTATGGGCCAAGGGTACGAGATATACCATCACATATTGGGTATATCGAGGTCTTCCTCAGGCACAGCGGCATTTGTAACAGCAAACGTATCACATCTTGATACACTTTACGCAAATGACATGACACCTGTACATAATCATATATATATATATATATATATATGTATATATATATATATATATATATATATATATATATATATATATATATATATATATATATATATATATATATATATATATATATATCCCTGGGGATAGGGGATGAAGAATACTTCCCACGTATTCCCTGCGTGTCGTAAAAGGCGACTAAAAGGGAAGGGAGCGGGAGGCTGGAAATCCTCCCCTCTCGTTTTTTTTTTTTTTTTTTTTCTAAAAGAAGGAACAGAGGGGGGCCAGGTGAGGATATTCCACAAAGGCCCAGTCCTCTGTTCTTAACGCTACCTCGCTAATGCGGGAAATGGCGGATAGTTTAAAAGAAAAGATATATATATATATATATATATATATATATATATATATATATATATATATATATATATATATATATATATATATATATAAAACAAAATCTCGAGCAAAATGAAGCACGATAAGTTTCCAAGTGCACTTTCATGTAATGATCACCTTCTCAAGTGAGATGTAAGAACATGACGATGTGATCATTACACGAAAATGCACTTGGGAAATTATCAGGTTCCAGTTTTCTCGTGGTAATAATATGCATCTACTAGATAACGCGCACCACTGTGACTTCATGCAATATAAAGGAAGCAAGTATGAATATGTACATGCGTATATATGTATCTATCTGTGTGTGTATATATTTATTTATTTATTTTATTTTACTTTGTTGCTGTCTCCCTCGTTAGCGAGGTAGCACAAGGAAACAGACGAAAGAATGGCCCAACCCACCCACATACACATGTACATACATACACGTCCACACGCGCAAATATACATACCTATACATCTCAACGTATACATATCTATACACACACAGACATATACATACACATATACATAATTCATAATGTCTGACTTTATTCATTCCCATCGCCACCCCGCCACACATGAAATAACAACCCCCTCCCCCCTCATGTGCGCGAGGTAACGCTAGGAAAAGACAACAAAGGCCACATTCGTTCACACTCAGTCTCTAGCTGTCATGTAATAATGCACCGAAACCACAGCTCCCTTTCCACACCCAGGCCCCACAGAACTTTCCATGGTTTACCCCAGACGCTTCACATGCCCTGGTTCAATCCAGTGACACACGTCGACCCCGGTATACCACATCGTTCCAATTCACTCTATTCCTTGCATGCCTTTCACCCTCCTGCATGTTCAGGGCCCGATCACTCAAAATCTTTTTCACTCCATCTTTCCACCTCCAATTTGGTCTCCCACTTATCGTTCCCTCCACCTCTGACAGATATATCCTCTTGGTCAATCTTTCCTCACTCATTCTCTCCATGTGACCAAACCATTTCAAAACACCCTCTTCTGCTCTCTCAACCACACTCTTTTTATTACCACACATCTCTCTTACCCTATTATTACTTACTCAATCAAACCACCTCACAGCACATATTGTCCTCAAACATCTCATTTCCAGCACATCCACCCTCCTGCGCACAACTCTATCCATAGCCTACGCCTCGCAGACATATGACATTGTTGGAACCACTATCCTTCAAATATACCCACTTTTGCTTTCAGAGATAATGTTCTCAACTTCCACACATTCTTCAACGGTCTCAGAACTTTCGTCCCCTCCCTCACCTTATGATTCACTTCCGCTACCATGGATCCATCCTCTGCCAAATCCACTCCCAGATATCTAAAACACTTCACTTCCACCAGTTTTTCTCCATTCAAACTTACCTCCCAGTTGACTTGTCCCTCAACCCTACTGTACCTAATAACCTTGCTCTTATTCACATTTACTCTCAGCTTTCTTCTTACACACACTTTACCAAACTCAGTCACCAGCTTCTTCAGCTTCTCACAGGAATCAGCCACCAGCGCTGTATCATCAGCGAACAACAACTGACTCACTTCCCAAGCTCTTTCATCCACAACAGACTGCATACTTGCCCCTCTTTCCCTCTTGCATTCACCTCCCTAACGACCCCATCCATAAACAAATTGAACAACCATGGAGACATCACACACCCCTGCCGCAAACCTACATTCACTGAGAACCAATCACTTTCCTCTCTTCCTACACGTACACATGCCTTACATCCTCGATAAAAACTTTTCACTGCTTCTAACAACTTGCATCCCACACCATATATTCTTAATACCTTCCACAGAGCATCTCTATCAACTCTATCATATGCCTTCTCCAGATCCATAAATGCTACATACAAATCCACTTGGTTTTCTAAGTATTTCTCACATACATTCTTCAAAGCAAACACCAGATCCACACATCCTTTACCACTTCTGAAACCACACTGCTCTTCCCCAATCTGATGCTCTGTACATGCCTTCACCCTCTCAATCAATACCCTCCCATATAATTTACCAGGAATACTCAACAAACTTATACCTCTGTAATTTGAGCACTCACTTTAATCCCCTTTGCCTTTGTACAATGGACTATGCAAGCATTTCGCTAATCCTCAGGCACCTCACCATGAGTCATACATACATTAAATAACCTCACCAACCGGTGAACAATACAGTCACCCCCTTTTTTAGTAAATTTCACTGCAATACCATCCAAACCTGCTACCTTGCCGGCTTTCATCTTCTGCAAAGCTTTTACTACCTCTTTTCTGTTTACCAAATCATTTTCCCTAACCCTCTCACTTTGCACATCACTTCGACCAAAATACCCTATATCTGCCACTCTATTATCAAACACATTCAACAAACCTTCAAAATACTCACTCCCTCTCCTTCTCATATCACCACTACTTGTTATCTCCTCCCCATTAGCCCCCTTTACTGAAGTTCCCATTTGTTCCCTTGTCTTACGCACTTTATTTATTCATTTATTTACCTCCTTCCAAAACATATTTTTATTCTCCCCAAAATTTAATGAGACTCTCTCACCCCAACTCTCATTTGCCCTTTTTTTTCACCTCTTGCACCTTTCTCTTGACCTCCTGCCTCTTTCTTTTATACATCTCCCAGTCATTTGCATTTTTTTCCCTGCAAAAATCGTCCAAATGCCTCTCTATTCTCTTTCACTAATAATCTTACTTCTTCATCCCACCACTCACTCCCCTTTCTAATCTGCCCAACTCCCACGCTTCTCATGCCACAAGCAACTTTTGCGCAAGCCATCACGGTTTCCCGAAATACATCCCATTCCTCCCCCACTCCCCTTACGTCCTTTGTTCTCACTTGTTTCCATTCTGTACTCAGTCTCTCCTGGTACTTCCTCACATAAGTCTCCTTTCAAAGCTCACTTACTCTCACCACTCTCTTCACCCCAACATTCTCTCTTCTTTTCTGAAAACCTCTACAAATCTTCACCTTCGCCTCCACAAGATAATGATCAGACATCCCTCCAGTCGCACCTCTCACCACATTAACATGCAAAAGTCTCTCTTTCACGCGCCTATCAATTAACACGTATTCCAATAACACTCTCTGGCCATCTCTCCTACTTACATACGTATACTTATGTATATCTCTCTTTTTAAACCAGGTATTCCCAATCACCAGTCTTTTTTCAGCATATAAATCCCTGGGGAGAGAGGAGAAAGAATACTTCCCACGTATTCCTTGCGTGTCGTAGAAGGCGACTATAAGGGGAGGGAGGGGGGGGGGGGGGGGGCCTGGAAATCCTCTCCTCTCGTTTTTAATTTTCCAAAAGAAGGAACAGAGAAGGTGATCAAGTGAGGATTTCCCTGAAAGGCTCAGTCCTCTGTTCTCAACGCTACCTCGCAAACGCGGTAAATGGCGAATAGTATGAAAATATATATATATATATATATATATATATATATATATATATATATATATATATATATATATATATATATATATATATATATAAGGTGAAGATTAGTATGGGTTTTCAGAAAAGAGGAGTGAATGTTGGGGTGAAGAAGGTGGTGAGAGTAAGTGAGCTTGGGAAGGAGACCTGTGTGGGGAAGTACCAGGAGAGACTGTGTACAGAATGGAAAAAGGTGAGAACAATGGAAGTAAGGGGAGTGGGGGAGGAATGGGATGTATTTAGGGAATCAGTGATGGATTGCGCAAAAGATGCTTGTGGCATGAGAAGAGTGGGAGGTGGGCTGTTTAGAAAGGGTAGTGAGTGGTGGGATGAAGAAGTAAGAGTATTAGTGAAAGAGAAGAGAGAGGCATTTGGACGATTTTTGCAGGGAAAAAATGCAATTGAGTGGGAGAAGTATAAAAGAAAGAGACAGGAGGTCAAGAGAAAGGTGCAAGAGGTGAAAAAAAGGGCAAATGAGAGTTGGGGTGAGAGACTATCAGTAAATTTTAGGGAGAATAAAAAGATGTTCTGGAAGGAGGTAAATAGGGTGCGTAAGACAAGGGAGCAAATGGGAACTTCAGTGAAGGGCGCAAATGGGGAGGTGATAACAAGTAGCGGTGATGTGAGAAGGAGATGGAATGAGTATTTTGAAGGTTTGTTGAATGTGTCTGATGACAGAGTGGCAGATATAGGGTGTTTTGGTCGAGGTGGTGTGCAAAGTGAGAGGGTTAGGGAAAATGATTTGGTAAACAGAGAAGAGGTAGTAAAAGCTTTGCGGAAGATGAAAGCCGGCAAGGCAGCAGGTTTGGATGGTATTGCAGTGGAATTTATTAAAAAAGGGGGTGACTGTATTGTTGACTGGTTGGTAAGGTTATTTAATGTATGTATGACTCATGGTGAGGTGCCTGAGGATTGGCGGAATGCGTGCATAGTGCCATTGTACAAAGGCAAAGGGGATAAGAGTGAGTGCTCAAATTACAGAGGTATAAGTTTGTTGAGTATTCCTGGTAAATTATATGGGAGGGTATTGATTGAGAGGGTGAAGGCATGTACAGAGCATCAGATTGGGGAAGAGCAGTGCGGTTTCAGAAGTGGTAGAGGATGTGTGGATCAGGTGTTTGCTTTGAAGAATGTATGTGAGAAATACTTAGAAAAGCAAATGGATTTGTATGTAGCATTTATGGATCTGGAGAAGGCATATGATAGAGTTGATAGAGATGCTCTGTGGAAGGTATTAAGAATATATGGTGTGGGAGGCAAGTTGTTAGAAGCAGTGAAAAGTTTTTATCGAGGATGTAAGGCATGTGTACGTGTAGGAAGAGAGGAAAGTGATTGGTTCTCAGTGAATGTAGGTTTGCGGCAGGGGTGTGTGATGTCTCCATGGTTGTTTAATTTGTTTATGGATGGGGTTGTTAGGGAGGTAAATGCAAGAGTTTTGGAAAGAGGGGCAAGTATGAAGTCTGTTGGGGATGAGAGAGCTTGGGAAGTGAGTCAGTTGTTGTTCGCTGATGATACAGCGCTGGTGGCTGATTCATGTGAGAAACTGCAGAAGCTGGTGACTGAGTTTGGAAAAGTGTGTGGAAGAAGAAAGTTAAGAGTAAATGTGAATAAGAGCAAGGTTATTAGGTACAGTAGGGTTGAGGGTCAAGTCAATTGGGAGGTGAGTTTGAATGGAGAAAAACTGGAGGAAGTGAAGTGTTTTAGATATCTGGGAGTGGATCTGTCAGCGGATGGAACCATGGAAGCGGAAGTGGATCATAGGGTGGGGGAGGGGGCGAAAATTTTGGGAGCCTTGAAAAATGTGTGGAAGTCGAGAACATTATCTCGGAAAGCAAAAATGGGTATGTTTGAAGGAATAGTGGTTCCAACAATGTTGTATGGTTGCGAGGCGTGGGCTATGGATAGAGTTGTGCGCAGGAGGATGGATGTGCTGGAAATGAGATGTTTGAGGACAATGTGTGGTGTGAGGTGGTTTGATCGAGTAAGTAACGTAAGGGTAAGAGAGATGTGTGGAAATAAAAAGAGCGTGGTTGAGAGAGCAGAAGAGGGTGTTTTGAAATGGTTTGGGCACATGGAGAGAATGAGTGAGGAAAGATTGACCAAGAGGATATATGTGTCGGAGGTGGAGGGAACGAGGAGAAGAGGGAGACCAAATTGGAGGTGGAAAGATGGAGTGAAAAAGATTTTGTGTGATCGGGGCCTGAACATGCAGGAGGGTGAAAGGAGGGCAAGGAATAGAGTGAATTGGAGCGATGTGGTATACAGGGGTTGACGTGCTGTCAGTGGATTGAATCAAGGCATGTGAAGCGTCTGGGGTAAACCATGGAAAGCTGTGTAGGTATGTATATTTGCGTGTGTGGACGTGTGTATGTACATGTGTATGGGGGGGGGGTTGGGCCATTTCTTTCGTCTGTTTCCTTGCGCTACCTCGCAAACGCGGGAGACAGCGACAAAGTATAAAAAAAAAAAAAGAAAAATATATATATATATATATATATATATATATATATATATATATATATATATATATATATATATATATATATATATGTGTATATATATATATATATATATATATATATATATATATATATATATATATATATATATATATATATATATATACGTGTAGGAAGAGAGGAAAGTGATTGGTTCTCAGTGAATGTAGGTTTGCGGCAGGGGTGTGTGATGTCTCCATGGTTGTTTAATTTGTTTATGGATGGGGTTGTTAGGGAGGTAAATGCAAGAGTCCTGGAAAGAGGGGCAAGTATGAAGCCTGTTGGGGATGAGAGAGCTTGGGAAGTGAGTCAGTTGTTGTTCGCTGATGATACAGCGCTGGTGGCTGATTCATGTGAGAAACTGCAGAAGCTGGTGACTGAGTTTGGTAAAGTGTGTGGAAGAAGAAAGTTAAGAGTAAATGTGAATAAGAGCAAGGTTATTAGGTACAGTAGGGTTGAGGGTCAAGTCAATTGGGAGGTGAGTTTGAATGGAGAAAAACTGGAGGAAGTGAAGTGTTTTAGATATCTGGGAGTGGATCTGTCAGCGGATGGAACCATGGAAGCGGAAGTGGATCATAGGGTGGGGGAGGGGGCGAAAATTTTGGGAGCCTTGAGAAATGTGTGGAAGTCGAGAACATTATTTCGGAAAGCAAAAATGGGTATGTTTGAAGGAATAGTGGTTCCAACAATGTTGTATGGTTGCGAGGCGTGGGCTATGGATAGAGTTGTGCGCAGGAGGATGGATGTGCTGGAAATGAGATGTTTGAGGACAATGTGTGGTGTGAGGTGGTTTGATCGAGTAAGTAACGTAAGGGTAAGAGAGATGTGTGGAAATAAAAAGAGCGTGGTTGAGAGAGCAGAAGAGGGTGTTTTGAAATGGTTTGGGCACATGGAGAGAATGAGTGAGGAAAGATTGACCAAGAGGATATATGTGTCGGAGGTGGAGGGAACGAGGAGAAGAGGGAGACCAACCTTACCAACCAGTCAACAATACAGTCACCCCCTTTTTTAATAGATTCCACTGCAATACCATCCAAACTAGCTGCCTTGCCGGCTTTCATCTTCCGCAAAGCTTTTACTACCTCTTCTCTGTTTACCAAATCATTTTCCCTAACCCTCTCACTTTGCACACCACCTCGACCAAAACACCCTATATCTGCCACTCTATCATCAAACACATTCAACAAACCTTCAAAATACTCACTCCATCTCCTTCTCACATCACCACTACTTGTTATCACCTCCCCATTTGCGCCCTTCACTGAAGTTCCCATTTGCTCCCTTGTCTTACGCACTTTATTTACCTCCTTCTAGAACATCTTTTTATTCTCCCTAAAATTTAATGATACTCTCTCACCCCAACTCTGATTTGCCCTTTTTTTCACCTCTTGCACCTTTCTCTTGACCTCCTGTCTCTTTCTTTTATACATCTCCCACTCAATTGCATTTTTTTCCTGCAAAAATCGTCCAAATGCCTCTCTATTCTCTTTCACTAATAATCTTACTTCTTCATCCCACCACTCACTCCCCTTTCTAATCTGCCCAACTCCCACGCTTCTCATGCCACAAGCAACTTTTGCGCAAGCCATCACGGTTTCCCGAAATACATCCCATTCCTCCCCCACTCCCCTTACGTCCTTTGTTCTCACTTGTTTCCATTCTGTACTCAGTCTCTCCTGGTACTTCCTCACATAAGTCTCCTTTCAAAGCTCACTTACTCTCACCACTCTCTTCACCCCAACATTCTCTCTTCTTTTCTGAAAACCTCTACAAATCTTCACCTTCGCCTCCACAAGATAATGATCAGACATCCCTCCAGTCGCACCTCTCACCACATTAACATGCAAAAGTCTCTCTTTCACGCGCCTGTCAATTAACACGTATTCCAATAACACTCTCTGGCCATCTCTCCTACTTACATACGTATACTTATGTATATCTCTCTTTTTAAACCAGGTATTCCCAATCACCAGTCTTTTTTCAGCATATAAATCCCTGGGGAGAGAGGAGAAAGAATACTTCCCACGTATTCCTTGCGTGTCGTAGAAGGCGACTATAAGGGGAGGGAGCGGGGGGGGGCCTGGAAATCCTCTCCTCTCGTTTTTAATTTTCCAAAAGAAGGAACGGAGAAGGTGATCAAGTGAGGATTTCCCTGAAAGGCTCAGTCCTCTGTTCTCAACGCTACCTCGCAAACGCGGTAAATGGCGAATAGTATGAAAATATATATATATATATATATATATATATATATATATATATATATATATAGATATATATATATATATATATATATATATATATATATATATATATATATATATATATATATATATATATATATATATATATATAAGGTGAAGATTAGTATGGGTTTTCAGAAAAGAGGAGTGAATGTTGGGGTGAAGAAGGTGGTGAGAGTAAGTGAGCTTGGGAAGGAGACCTGTGTGGGGAAGTACCAGGAGAGACTGTGTACAGAATGGAAAAAGGTGAGAACAATGGAAGTAAGGGGAGTGGGGGAGGAATGGGATGTATTTAGGGAATCAGTGATGGATTGCGCAAAAGATGCTTGTGGCATGAGAAGAGTGGGAGGTGGGCTGTTTAGAAAGGGTAGTGAGTGGTGGGATGAAGAAGTAAGAGTATTAGTGAAAGAGAAGAGAGAGGCATTTGGACGATTTTTGCAGGGAAAAAATGCAATTGAGTGGGAGAAGTATAAAAGAAAGAGACAGGAGGTCAAGAGAAAGGTGCAAGAGGTGAAAAAAAGGGCAAATGAGAGTTGGGGTGAGAGACTATCAGTAAATTTTAGGGAGAATAAAAAGATGTTCTGGAAGGAGGTAAATAGGGTGCGTAAGACAAGGGAGCAAATGGGAACTTCAGTGAAGGGCGCAAATGGGGAGGTGATAACAAGTAGCGGTGATGTGAGAAGGAGATGGAATGAGTATTTTGAAGGTTTGTTGAATGTGTCTGATGACAGAGTGGCAGATATAGGGTGTTTTGGTCGAGGTGGTGTGCAAAGTGAGAGGGTTAGGGAAAATGATTTGGTAAACAGAGAAGAGGTAGTAAAAGCTTTGCGGAAGATGAAAGCCGGCAAGGCAGCAGGTTTGGATGGTATTGCAGTGGAATTTATTAAAAAAGGGGGTGACTGTATTGTTGACTGGTTGGTAAGGTTATTTAATGTATGTATGACTCATGGTGAGGTGCCTGAGGATTGGCGGAATGCGTGCATAGTGCCATTGTACAAAGGCAAAGGGGATAAGAGTGAGTGCTCAAATTACAGAGGTATAAGTTTGTTGAGTATTCCTGGTAAATTATATGGGAGGGTATTGATTGAGAGGGTGAAGGCATGTACAGAGCATCAGATTGGGGAAGAGCAGTGCGGTTTCAGAAGTGGTAGAGGATGTGTGGATCAGGTGTTTGCTTTGAAGAATGTATGTGAGAAATACTTAGAAAAGCAAATGGATTTGTATGTAGCATTTATGGATCTGGAGAAGGCATATGATAGAGTTGATAGAGATGCTCTGTGGAAGGTATTAAGAATATATGGTGTGGGAGGCAAGTTGTTAGAAGCAGTGAAAAGTTTTTATCGAGGATGTAAGGCATGTGTACGTGTAGGAAGAGAGGAAAGTGATTGGTTCTCAGTGAATGTAGGTTTGCGGCAGGGGTGTGTGATGTCTCCATGGTTGTTTAATTTGTTTATGGATGGGGTTGTTAGGGAGGTAAATGCAAGAGTTTTGGAAAGAGGGGCAAGTATGAAGTCTGTTGGGGATGAGAGAGCTTGGGAAGTGAGTCAGTTGTTGTTCGCTGATGATACAGCGCTGGTGGCTGATTCATGTGAGAAACTGCAGAAGCTGGTGACTGAGTTTGGAAAAGTGTGTGGAAGAAGAAAGTTAAGAGTAAATGTGAATAAGGGCAAGGTTATTAGGTACAGTAGGGTTGAGGGTCAAGTCAATTGGGAGGTGAGTTTGAATGGAGAAAAACTGGAGGAAGTGAAGTGTTTTAGATATCTGGGAGTGGATCTGTCAGCGGATGGAACCATGGAAGCGGAAGTGGATCATAGGGTGGGGGAGGGGGCGAAAATTTTGGGAGCCTTGAAAAATGTGTGGAAGTCGAGAACATTATCTCGGAAAGCAAAAATGGGTATGTTTGAAGGAATAGTGGTTCCAACAATGTTGTATGGTTGCGAGGCGTGGGCTATGGATAGAGTTGTGCGCAGGAGGATGGATGTGCTGGAAATGAGATGTTTGAGGACAATGTGTGGTGTGAGGTGGTTTGATCGAGTAAGTAACGTAAGGGTAAGAGAGATGTGTGGAAATAAAAAGAGCGTGGTTGAGAGAGCAGAAGAGGGTGTTTTGAAATGGTTTGGGCACATGGAGAGAATGAGTGAGGAAAGATTGACCAAGAGGATATATGTGTCGGAGGTGGAGGGAACGAGGAGAAGAGGGAGACCAAATTGGAGGTGGAAAGATGGAGTGAAAAAGATTTTGTGTGATCGGGGCCTGAACATGCAGGAGGGTGAAAGGAGGGCAAGGAATAGAGTGAATTGGAGCGATGTGGTATACAGGGGTTGACGTGCTGTCAGTGGATTGAATCAAGGCATGTGAAGCGTCTGGGGTAAACCATGGAAAGCTGTGTAGGTATGTATATTTGCGTGTGTGGACGTGTGTATGTACATGTGTATGGGGGGGGGGTTGGGCCATTTCTTTCGTCTGTTTCCTTGCGCTACCTCGCAAACGCGGGAGACAGCGACAAAGTATAAAAAAAAAAAAAGAAATATATATATATATATATATATATATATATATATATATATATATATATATATATATATATATATATATATGTGTATATATATATATATATATATATATATATATATATATATATATATATATATATATATATATATATATATATATATATATACGTGTAGGAAGAGAGGAAAGTGATTGGTTCTCAGTGAATGTAGGTTTGCGGCAGGGGTGTGTGATGTCTCCATGGTTGTTTAATTTTTTTATGGATGGTGTTGTTAGGGAGGTAAATGCAAGAGTCCTGGAAAGAGGGGCAAGTATGAAGTCTGTTGGGGATGAGAGAGCTTGGGAAGTGAGTCAGTTGTTGTTCGCTGATGATACAGCGCTGGTGGCTGATTCATGTGAGAAACTGCAGAAGCTGGTGACTGAGTTTGGTAAAGTGTGTGGAAGAAGAAAGTTAAGAGTAAATGTGAATAAGAGCAAGGTTATTAGGTACAGTAGGGTTGAGGGTCAAGTCAATTGGGAGGTGAGTTTGAATGGAGAAAAACTGGAGGAAGTGAAGTGTTTTAGATATCTGGGAGTGGATCTGTCAGCGGATGGAACCATGGAAGCGGAAGTGGATCATAGGGTGGGGGAGGGGGCGAAAATTTTGGGAGCCTTGAGAAATGTGTGGAAGTCGAGAACATTATTTCGGAAAGCAAAAATGGGTATGTTTGAAGGAATAGTGGTTCCAACAATGTTGTATGGTTGCGAGGCGTGGGCTATGGATAGAGTTGTGCGCAGGAGGATGGATGTGCTGGAAATGAGATGTTTGAGGACAATGTGTGGTGTGAGGTGGTTTGATCGAGTAAGTAACGTAAGGGTAAGAGAGATGTGTGGAAATAAAAAGAGCGTGGTTGAGAGAGCAGAAGAGGGTGTTTTGAAATGGTTTGGGCACATGGAGAGAATGAGTGAGGAAAGATTGACCAAGAGGATATATGTGTCGGAGGTGGAGGGAACGAGGAGAAGAGGGAGACCAACCTTACCAACCAGTCAACAATACAGTCACCCCCTTTTTTAATAAATTCCACTGCAATGCCATCCAAACCTGCTGCATTGCCGGCTTTCATCTTCCGCAAAGCTTTTACTACCTCTTCTCTGTTTACCAAATCATTTTCCCTAACCCTCTCACTTTGCACACCACCTCGACCAAAACACCCTATATCTGCCACTCTATCATCAAACACATTCAACAAACCTTCAAAATACTCACTCCATCTCCTTTTCACATCACCAATACTTGTTATCACCTCCCCATTTGCGCCCTTCACTGAAGTTCCCATTTGCTCCCTTGTCTTACGCACTTTATTTACCTCCTTCCAGAACATCTTTTTATTCTCCCTAAAATTTAATGATACTCTCTCACCCCAACTCTCATTTGCCCTTTTTTTCACCTCTTGCACCTTTCTCTTGACCTCCTGTCTCTTTCTTTTATTCATCTCCCACTCAATTGAATTTTTTTCCTGCAAAAATCGTCCAAATGCCTCTCTCTTCTCTTTCACTAATACTCTTACTTCTTCATCCCACCACTCACTACCCTTTCTAATCAACCCACCTCCCACTCTTCTCATGCCACAAGCATCTTTTGCGCAATCCATCACTGATTCCCTAAATACATCCCATTCCTCCCCCACTCCCCTTACTTCCATTGTTCTCACCTTTTTCCATTTTGTACTCAGTCTCTCCTGGTACTTCCTCACACAAGTCTCCTTCCCAAGCTCACTTACTCTCACCACCCTCTTCACCCCAACATTCACTCTTCTTTTCTGAAAACCCATACAAATCTTCACCTTAGCCTCCACAAGATAACACGTAATCCAATAACGCCCTCTGGCCATCTCTCCTACTTACATAAGTATACTTATGTATATCTCGCTTTTTATATATATATATATATATATATATATATATATATATATATATATATATATATATATATATATATATATATACATATATATATATCGGAAAGGATCAATTTTACGCGTGATCAAGATATTCCTGTGTGTACACTGAGAAAATGAAACACGATAATTTCCCAAGTGTACTTTCGTGTAATAATAACATCATCAGGGGAGACACAAGAGAGAAATATATGTCTGTTGATATATATCGAACAGATGAAGCTAGGAGGCCATTTGGTAAACTTGTGATTGTCCAAAACATACAACGAGCGTTCATAAACTTACCATTTTACAAATTTCATCCACAATAAAGTTATCTAATTTGTATAGACCATAACTAATATTAAGGTTATAAATCTTAGTGTATTTAATAATAGAAGATTCAATGATATTTCTCTTGGTAATAGAGTTAGAGTTAATAACTGAATGGGAACTTATCGTGTTTCATTTTCCCAGTGGACACATAGGGATATATATATATATCTTGTGGAGGCGAAAGTAAAGATTTGTATGGGTTTTCAGAAAAGAAGAGAGAATGTTGGGGTGAAGAGGGTGGTGAGAGTAAGTGAGCTTGGGAAGGAGACTTATGTAAGGAAGTACCAGGAGAGACTGAGTACAGAATGGAAAAAGGTGAGAACAAAAGAGGTAAGGGGAGTGGTGGAGGAATGGGATGTATTTAGGGAAGTAGTGATTGCTTGCGCAAAAGATGCTTGTGGCATGAGAAGCGTGGGAGGTGGGTTGATTAGAAACGGTAGTGAGTGGTGGGATGAAGAAGTAAGATTATTAGTGAAAGAGAAGAGAGAGGCATTTGGACTATTTTTGCAGGGAAAAAATGCAAATGAGTGGGAGATGTATAGAAGAAAGAGACAGGACGTCAAGAGAAAGGTGCAAGAAGTGAAAAAGAGGGCAAATGACAGTTGGGGTGAGAGAGTATCATTAAATTTTAGGGAGAATAAAAAGATGTTTTGGAAGGAGGTAAATAAAGTGCGTAAGACAAGGGAGCAAATGGGAACTTCAGTGAAGGGGGCTAATGAGGAGGTGATAACAAGTAGTGGTGACGTGAGAAGGAGATGGAGTGAGCATTTTGAAGGTTTGTTGAATGTGTTTGATGATAGAGTGGCAGATACAGGGTGTTTTGGTCAAGGTGGTGTGCAAAGTGAGAGGGTTAGGGAAAATGATTTGGTATACAGAGAAGAGGTAGTAAAAGCTTTGCAGAAGATGAAAGCCGGCAAGGCAGCAGGTTTGGATGGTATTGCAGTGGAATTTATTAAAAAAGGGGGTGACTGTATTGTTGACTGGTTGGTAAGGTTATTTAATGTATGTATGACTCATGGTGAGGTGCCTGAGGATTGGCGGAATGCGTGCATAGTGCCATTGTATAAAGGCAAAGGGGATAAGAGTGAGTGCTCAAATTACAGAGGTATAAGTTTGTTGAGTATTCCTGGTAAATTATATGGGAGGGTATTGATTGAGAGGGTGAAGGCATGTACAGAGCATCAGATTGGGGAAGAGCAGTGTGGTTTCAGAAGTGGTAGAGGATGTGTGGATCAGGTGTTTGCTTTGAAGAATGTATGTGAGAAATACTTAGAAAAGCAAATGGATTTGTATGTAGCATTTATGGATCTGTAGAACGCATATGACATAGTTGATAGAGATGCTCTGTGGAAGGTATTAAGAACATATGGTGTAGGAGGCAAGTTGTTAGCAGCAGTGAAAAGTTTTTATCGAGGATGTAAGGAATGTGTACGTGTAGGAAGAGAGGAAAGTGATTGGTTCTCAGTGAATGTAGGTTTGCGGCAGGGGTGTGTGATGTTTAATTTGTTTATGGATGGGGCTGTCAGGGAGGTGAATGCAAGAGTTTTGGAAAGAGGGGCAAGTATGCAGTCTGTTGTGGATGAGAGAGCTTGGGAAGTGAGTCAGTTGTTGTTCGCTGATGATACAGCGCTGGTGGCTGATTCATGTGAGAAACTGCAGAAGCTGGTGAGTGAGTTTGGTAAAGTGTGTGAAAGAAGAAAGTTAAGAGTAAATGTGAATGAGAGCAAGGTTATTAGGTACAGTAGGGTTGAGGGTCAAGTTAATTGGGAGGTAAGTTTGAATGGAGAAAAACTGGAGGAAGTAAAGTGTTTTAGATATCTGGGAGTGGATCTGGCAGCGGATGGAACCATGGAAGCGGAAGTGAATCATAGGGTGGGGGAGGGAGCGAAAATCCTGGGAGCCTTGAGGAATGTGTGGAAGTCGAGAACATTATCTCGGAAAGCGAAAATGGGTATGTTTGAAGGAATATTGGTTCCAACAATGTTGTATGGTTGCGAGGCGTGGGCTATGGATAGAGTTGTGCGCAGGAGGGTGGATGTGCTGGAAATGAGATGTTTGAGGAGAATATGTAGTGTGAGGTGGTTTGATCGAGTAAGTAATGCAAGGGTAAGAGAGATGTGTGGAAATAAGAAGAGCGTTGTTGAGAGAGCAGAAGATGGTGTTTTGAAATGGTTTGGGCACATGGAGAGAATGAGTGAGGAAAGATTGACCAAGAGGATATATGTGTCGGAGGTGGAGGGAACGAGGAGAGGTGGGAGACCAAATTGGAGGTGGAAAGACGGAGTGAAAAAGATTTTGAGTGATCGGGGCCTGAACATGCAGGAGGGTGAAAGGCGGGGAAGGAATAGAGTGAATTGGATCGATGTGGTATACCGGGGTCGACGTGCTGTCAATGGATTGAATCAGGGCATGTGAAGCGTCTGGGGTAAACCTTGGAAAGTTTTGTGGGGCCTGGATGTGGAAAGGGAGCTGTGGTTTCGGGCATTATTGCATGACAGCTAGAGACTGAGTATGAACGAATGTGGCCTTTGTTATGTTTTCCAAGCTCTACCTCGCACACATGAGGAGGGAGGGGGATGTTATTCCATGTGTGGTGAGGTGGCGATAGGAATGAATAAAGGCAGACAGTGTGAATTGTGTGCATGTGTATATATGTATATGTCTGTGTGTGTATATATATGTGTACATTGAGATGTATGGGTATGTATATTTGCGTGTGGGGACGTGTATGTATATACATGTGTATGGTGAAGAACAAGGGGTAGTAACTTTGGCTATGTCGTGTTCACAGGTACGAGAGGTCAACCTACTGCGGAGGCTGCAACAACTATAAACAATACATCAGGCAACGAAATCATCATCCTTGGTAGGATTCAACACTCCTTCCTCTCCTTACTGTGTCACTTGCAACAGGAGGGAGTCTTCTCCGTAGGATGACGTATGAGCAAGCGTATGAAGCTGTGGTTATGACTCTGTGTGTGTGTGTGTGTGTGTGTGTGTGTGTGTGTGTGTGTGTGTGTGTGTGTGTGTGTGTGTGTGTGTGTGTGTGTGTGTTACTTAATTGTACTATAAATGGAGGGAGTTTCTCATAAATGGGGACTCAGTGTCTTGAACGTTATATCTCGACTATCGTAGATCGTTTCAAGCTCCTGTATCTTCTCTACATTCATAATTTCATCGACTTTATTACAATCATCAATGTATCGTATGCTGTTAACAGTATTTCCCTGCTTGCTTGTTAATCCTATATATGTGAGGATATTTTGCTCGTCTTCCTATTTATGGCCTGTGATGTTTTGTTTTTGCATGTTCAGAAAAATGATTCACTGTTCATATTAAGGAGACTTAAGAATCCTAAGTGTATATATATATATACATACATATATATATATATATATATATATATATATATATATATATATATATATATATATATATATATATATATATATATATATATATATGATCACACTAGTCCGTGATGATAGTTATGAAGGTCAAATCGTACTTCAGTAGGAGTTCATATGATTTTTTTAACATATATTTTTCCCCAGGAAACTTGAAAGCCCATGTTATCATTAACCAAATCATAGTGAAAGAATTGACAAAATACAAAAATATATGAGTGGTCCCTGACACGCTCTATTAAGTATTGGCACCTGATGAGGTGGATTGGCTCCACGAAGCATGTCATGCCTCTTTTATACAAAAAAATACATGTTAAATGAAATCATGCGAGCTCCTACTGAAGTACGATATCACTTTCATATATATATATATATATATATATATATATATAGATATATATCTTTCAAACTATTCGCCATTTCCCGCGTTAGCGAGGTAGCGTTAAGAACAGAGAACTGGGCCTTTGAGGGAATATCCTCACCTGGCCCCCTTCTCTGTTCCTTCTTTTGGAAAAATAAAAAAAAAATAATGAGAGGGGAGGATTTCCAGCCCCCCGCTCCCTCCCCTTTTAGTCGCCTTCTACGACACGCAGGGAATACGTGGGAAGTATTCTTTCTCCCCTATCCCCAGGGAGGATATATATATATATATATAAATATATGGGCTATGGATAGACTTGTGCGCAGGAGGGTGGATGTGCTGGAAATGAGATGTTTGAGGACAATATGTGGTGTGAGGTGGTTTGATCGAGTAAGTAATGTAAGGGTAAGAGAGATGTGTGGAAATAAAAAGAGCGTGGTTCAGAGAGCAGAAGAGGGTGTTTTGAAATGGTTTGGGCACATGGAGAGAAGGAGTGAGGAAAGATTGACCAAGAGGATATATGTGTCGGAGGTGGAGGGAACGAGGAGAAGTTTATATCAGCGTAAGCGCAACAGCTGTAATGCTTTGTGTGTTAGCAAGACGAAGCCTCACCTCAGGACGAGCACCTGGGCCTATCAGCATGAACGAACTACCTAATTGAATCAGGGCATGTGAAGCGTCTGGGGTAAACCATGGAAAGTTCTGTGGGGCCTGGATGTGGAAAGGGAGCTGTGGTTTCGGGCATTATTACATGACAGCTGGAGACTGAGTGTGAACGAATGTGGCCTTTGTTGTCTTTTCCTGGCGCTGCCTCGCGCACATGAGGAGGGAGGGGGATGGTATTCCGTGTATGGCGGGGTGGCGATGGGGGTGAGTAGGGGCAGACAGTGTGAATTGTGTGCATGTGTGTATATGTGTGTGTCTGTGTGTGTATATATGTGTGTACGTTGGGATGTGTGGGTGTGTAAGTTTGCGTGTGTGGACGTGTTTGCGTGTGCATGTGTGTGGGGGTGGGTTGGGCCATTTCTTTCGTCTATTTCCCTGCGCTACCTCGTAGGCGCGGGAGACAACGACAAAGCAAAATGATAAATAAATAAAATATATATATATATATTTTTGTATATATATATATATATATATATATATATATATATATATATATATATATATATATATATATATATATATCTTTTCTTTTCTTTTAAACTATTCGCCATTTCCCGCGTTAGCGAGGTAGCGTTAGGAACAGAGGACTGGGCCTTTTTTGGAATATCCTCACCTGGCCCCCTCTGTTCCTTCTTTTGGAAAATTTAAAAGAAAAGAGAGGGGAGGATTTCCAGCCCCCCGCTCCCTCCCCTTTTAGTCGCCTTCTACGACACGCAGGGAATACGTGGGAAGTATTCTTAATCCCCTATCCCCAGGGATAGGGGATATATATATATATATACATATATATATATATATATATATATATATATATATATATATATATATATATATATATATATGTATATATATATATATATATATATATATATATATATATATATATATATATATATATATATATATATATATATATATATATATTGTCTATGGTCCCATATAACTACTGGTCTGCCCACCACAGATATACTTCACTGCCCCTTTGCTTCTGTAACCCTTCCACTTCTTGCCACAGACAAGCCCTACTACCTGGGCTGCTACGAGGGCGTGGAGAGCAAGAAGCGGCTGGCGGGTAAGGGCAGCTCTGCCTACTTGTGTGCGGCAGAGTGCGAGGCAACCAATGATATCTTTCAGGCTGTAGGTAAGATGTTCATGTATAAGGAAGGGGACAAATGAGGAGTGTTCATCCTCCTCGAAGGCTCGGTTTGGGGTGTGAATGGGCGTGAACGTAGACAGGTTGAGAAGAAGGGAGAGATAGGTTGGATGTTTGGAGAGAAAGACCAGGAAATCTGGCTCTTAGTAAAATCAAGCTTAAGGGGAAGGGGGAAGAATGTGTTGGGAATGTCTCTGGGATACAGCCTGGGGTTAGTGTGACGTGAGAGTTCTCACCACCATATCAGAAGATCGTGCTCAGAGGTGTCAACAGTATTCAAGCTAATCAGTATTCTCCTTTCCTTGGAAATGTGTAATATTCCTTGATTACTTGATCATATGATCACTACCTCTGGCGTTACATTGGCACACTCACCCGCTGCAGGTGTGGACGGTGAGGCGTGTGTGTGTCTGGAGCAGGTAAACTTCAGCGACATACGGAAGCGGGATTGCACCACGCGCTGCCCTCAGGAACCCGAGCAGCTGTGTGGAGATGGTGACAGCGTCCTCGCTCTCTACGCCTACGGTCAGACGTTTCGCTTGTCACTAGACTCTGTCACTTGTTAGGTCATATCCAGCAGTAATTTTCTGTGACGCACTGAGTTTTTTCTTATAGGAATTGACACGGCCAGAAACGTGTCCCAGTTATGGCTATCTTGGAAAGGAAAAAGAAGATAGTTACGAGCAAAAGTAAATTGAGATTATAGTTCTTTAGGTGTTTATTAATCTGAACTCTGAAAAGGAATAGGTTGTAGACAAGGGAAAGACTACTCTTAAAATCTGTTAGCTGAAAGATAAGTATATTTCCTTGATCATTGATCAGATTCGATGACGCATGATAACCGAGAAATTGCCAGCGAAGCCAAAGTCAGCACAGAGTAACTGAGTTAATGCTCTTAATATCATGAGGGGAAAACCAACGACGTTATGGCTTGGCAGCGCCTGTAAAGGAATCTGTTTTCATTTTTATTTTACATGTGACGTAAGGGAAACTCGACACTGGTAAGTCCATCAGTCAAGAGTTTGGAAAATGCAGTCATAGGTTCTTCATCGGTCGATACGAACGATCTTTAAGAGTCTTGACCACATTACTTTGACATACTAATGCAAATACATTACCAGCCTTATAATTAATATCGTAAGTGAACATTAACCTGAACTTATGCGATAGTGCAAAAATGGCATCTTTGTCCTTAGTACATGATCTAGTTCAAATGTTTACCCTTAATGACACTCCAATCCTTGGCTCTGGCAAATATCATAAACAGCACAATATATCGAATGGTGTTGTCTGTTCCTTAATTAGTTCATGTCTGTGTCCAGACTGCCCCACAAACTGGGAGCGCTTCGGGCGCAACTGCTACAGGGAGGTGGATGCTCAGGGTGCCACCATCACCCTCAACTTGACCAACTACCTGTGCATGGCTGAGGGCGCCCTGCCCTTCTACCCAGAGAACCACCAGGACACCAAGTTCATCACGGAAAACTTCCTGTAAGTCTGCGTCGGGTTACTGAAGGTCTCGTAGTTGCTAAAGTCCTGACATCTGACTTTTTTTTTTAGGTATGAAGAGGTGGATCAGGACCGTTTTACGCACCTAATACAGTTTTACTTAATGAATAAGGTAAAAGCTTTACAGGGAATTAGTGGATTTAGTGAAATTTAAGTGGTTGTCATGCTAGGTGGAGCCACTGGTGACGTATGGGTGGTGGTGAGAGCGAGACATACCATCCAATCATTTCTCAAGTTCAAGGATGCTATTCCTGCGGAGGTACAGTCATCACTTCCTTTTTATATCAGTGTAAGTGCAACAGCTGTAATGCTTTGTCTGTTAGCAAGACGAAGCCTCACCTCAGGACGAGCACCTGGGCCTATCAGCATGAACGAACTACCTAATTACCCAAACTGCCCTTTCTGAGCAATACGGAGTTTACACTTAGCGACAATGAGGACCCACCCAATGTCGGCAGCGAGCTTCTCCGTCCTGGCCAGTAGCTCATGCTGTTTGTTGTGTTTTTTGGATAAGTTTCAATAGGTTTAGAGAAGACCTTTCTCGTTGTCTGCAATGTCTTAACTTTTGGGTATGTAACTGTGAGCAGCAGGACTTTACTTGTAAGACTATTACTCATTATGAGTTTTGTTTAACTCTCCTTTTCCTTTCCCTATCATTCATTGCACGTTGGGCTTTTGTGGTATATCCATATCTTTCATTCAGGTAACATCTTTAGACTTCATTACACACATTACATCCTTTCATTATAGACTCTGACGGTGGTATAAACAATACCGGAAAATAAGGATTTATCAGTAAAACCAAAGATTTTCATGGCGGGGTGGCGACGGGAATGAATAGAGGCAGAAGGTATGAATTATGAACATGTGTATATATGTATATGTCTGTATATATATATATATATATATATATATATATATATATATATATATATATATATATATATATATATATATAAATATACATACATATATATATATATATATATATATATATATATATATATATATATATATATATATATATTTTTTTTTTTTTTTTTTTTTTTTTGCCGCTGTCTCCCGCGTTTGCGAGGTAGCGCAAGGAAACAGACGAAAGAAATGGCCCAACCCACCCCCATACACATGTATATACATACGTCCACGCACGCAAATATACATACCTACACAGCTTTCCATGGTTTACCCCAGACGCTTCACATGCCCTGATTCAATCCACTGACAGCACGTCAACCCCGGTATACCACATCGATCCAGTTCACTCTATTCCTTGCTCTCCTTTCACCCTCCTGCATGTTCAGGCCCCGATCACACAAAATCTTTTTCACTCTATCTTTCCACCTCCAATTTGGTCTCCCACTTCTCCTCGTTCCCTCCACCTCCGACATATATATCCTCTTGGTCAATCTTTCCTCACTCATTCTCTCCATATGCCCAAACCATTTCAAAATACCCTCTTCTGCTCTCTCAACTACGCTCTTTTTATTTCCACACATCTCTCTTACCCTTACGTTACTTACTCGATCAAACCACCTCACACCACACATTGTCCTCAAACATCTCATTTCCAGCACCTCCATCCTCCTGCGCACAACTCTATCTATAGCCCACGCCTCGCAACCATACAACATTGTTGGAACCACTATTCCTTCAAACATACCCATTTTTGCTTTCCGAGATAATGTTCTCGACTTCCACACATTCTTCAAGCCTCCCAGGATTTTCGATCCCCTCCCCTACCCTATGATCTACTTCCGCTTCCATGGTTCCATCCGCTGCCAGATCCACTCCCAGATATCTAAAACACTTCACTTCCTCCAGTTTTTCTCCATTCAAACTTACCTTCCAGTTGACTTGACCCTCAACCCTACTGTACCTAATTACCTTGCTCTTATTCACATTTACTCTTAACTTTCTTCTTTCACACACTTTACCAAACTCAGTCACCAACTTCTGCAGTTTCTCACATGAATCAGCCACCAGCGCTGTATCATCAGCGAACAACAACTGACTCACTTCCCAAGCTCTCTCATCCCCAAGAGACCTCATACTTGCCCCTCTTTCCAAAACTCTTGCATTCACCTCCCTAAGAACCCCATCCATAAACAAATTAAACAACCATGGAGACATCACACACCCCTGCCGCAAACCTACATTCACTGAGAACCAATCACTTTCCTCTCTTCCTGCACGTACACATGCCTTACATCCTCGATAAAGACTTTTCACTGCTTTTAACAACTTGCCTCCCACACCATATATTCTTAATACCTTCCACAGAGCATCTCTATCAACTCTATCATATGCCTTCTCCAGATCCATAAATGCTACATACAAATCTATTTGCTTTTCTAAGTATTTCTCACATACATTCTTCAAAGCAAACACCTGATCCACACATCCTCTACCCCTTCTGAAACCACACTGCTCTTCCCCAATCTGATGCTCTGTACATGCCTTCACCCTCTCAATCAATACCCTCCCATATAATTTACCAGGAATACTCAACAAACTTATACCTCTGTAATTTGAGCACTCACTCTTATCCCCTTTGCCTTTGTACAATGGCACTATGCACGCATTCCGCCAATCCTCAGGCACCTCACCATGAGTCATACATACATTAAATAACCTGACCAACCAGTCAATAATACAGTCACCCCCTTTTTTAATAAATTCCAGTGCAATACCATCCAAACCTGCTGCCTTGCCGGCTTTCATCTTCCGCAAAGCTTTTACTACCTCTTCTCTGTTTACCAAATCATTTTCCCCAACCCTCTCACTTTGCACACCACCTCGACCAAAACACCCGATATCTGCCACTCTATCATCAAACACATTCAACAAACCTTCAAAATACTCACTCCATCTCCTTCTCACATCACCACTACTTGTTATCACCTCCCCATTTGCGCCCTTCACTGAAGTTCCCATTTGCTCCCTTGTCTTACGCACTTTATTTACCTCCTTCCAGAACATCTTTTTATTCTCTCTAAAATTTAATGATACTCTCACACCCCAACTTTCATTTGCCCTCTTTTTCACCTCTTGCACCTTTCTCTTCCTCCTGTCTCTTTCTTTTATACATCTCCCATTCAATTGCATTTTTTCCCTGCAAAAATCGTCCAAATGCCTCTCTCTTCTCTTTCACTAATAATCTTACTTCTTCATCCCACCACTCACTACCCTTTCTAAACAACTCACCTCCCACTCTTCTCATGCCACAAGCATCTTTTGCGCAATCCATCACTGATTCCCTAAATACATCCCATTCCTCCCACACTCCCCTTACTTCCATTGTTCTCACCTTTTTCCATTCTGTACTCAGTCTCTCCTGGTACTTCCTCACACAAGTCTCCTTCCCAAGCTCACTTACTCTCACCACCCTCTTCACCCCAACATTCACTCTTCTTTTCTGAAAACCCATACAAATCTTCACCTTAGCCTCCACAAGATAATGATCAGACATCCCTTCAGTTGCACCTCTCAGGACATTAATATCCAAAAGTCTCTCTTTCGCGCGCCTGCCAATTAATATATATATATATATATATATATATATATATATATATATATATATATATATATATATATATATATATATATATATATATATATATAGATAGATAGATATTTATATTCCTATGAATCCACGGGGAAAATGAAACACGAAAAGTTCCCAAGTGCACTTTCGTGTAATAATCACATCATCAGGGGAGACACAAGAGAGAAATATAAGTCAGTTGATATACATCGAAGAGACGAAGCTAGGACGCCATTTCGTAAACATGTAAAAATATATGTGTGTGTATATATATATATATATATATATATATATATATATATATATATATATATATATATATATATATATAAATATATATATATTCTTTTTTTTTGTCGTTGTCTTCCGCGTTTGCGAGGTAGCGCAAGGAAACAGACGAAAGAAATGGCCCAACCCACCCCCATACATATGTATATACATACGTCCACACACGTAAATATACATGCCTACACAGCTTTCCATGGTTTACCCCAGACACTTCACATGCCCCGATTCAATCCACTGACAGCACGTCAACCTCCCAATTGACTTGACCCTCAACCCTACTGTACCTAATAACCTTGCTCTTATTCACATTTACTCTTAACTTTCTTCTTTCACACACTTTACCAAACTCAGTCACCAGCTTCTGCAGTTTCTTACATGAATCAGCCACCAGCGCTGTATCATCAGCGAACAACAACTGACTCACTTCCCAAGCTCTCTCATCCCCAACAGACTTCATACTTGCCCCTCTTTCCAAAACTCTTGCATTCACCTCCCTAAGAACCCCATCCATAAACAAATTAAACAACCATGGAGACATCACACACCCCTGCCGCAAACCTACATTCACTGAGATTATTAGTGAAAGAGAAGAGAGAGGCATTTGGACGATTTTTGCAGGGAAAAAATGCAATTGAGTGGGAGATGTATAAAAGAAAGAGACAGGAGGTCAAGAGAAAGGTGCAAGAGTTGAAAATGAGGGCAAATGAGAGTTGGGGTGAGAGAGTATCATTAAATTTTAGGAAGAATAAAAAGATGTTCTGGAAGGAGGTAAATAAAGTGCGTAAGACAAGGGAGCAAATGGGAACTTCAGTGAAGGGCGCAAATGGGGAGGTGAAAACAAGTAGTGGTGATGTGAGAAGGAGATGGAGTGAGTATTTTGAAGGTTTTTTGAATGTGTTTGATGATAGAGTGGCAGTTATAGGGTGTTTTGGTCGAGGTGGTGTGCAAAGTGAGAGGGTTAGGGAAAATGATTTGGTAAACAGAGAAGAGGCAGTAAAAGCTTTGCGGAAGATGAAAGCCGGCAAGGCAGCAGGTTTGGATGGTATTGCAGTGGAATTTATTAAAAAAGGGGGTGACTGTATTATTGACTGGTTGGTAAGGTTATTTAACGTATGTATGACTCATGGTGAGGTGCCTGAGGATTGGCGGAATGCGTGCATAGTGCCATTGTACAAAGGCAAAGGGGATAAGAGTGAGTGCTCAAATTACAGAGGTATAAGTTTGTTGAGTATTCCTGGTAAATTATATGGGAGGGTATTGATTGAGAGGGTGAAGGCATGTACAGAGCATCAGATTGGGGAAGAGAAGTGTGGTTTCAGAAGTGGTAGAGGATGTGTGGATCAGGTGTTTGCTTTGAAGAATGTATGTGAGAAATACTTAGAAAAGCAAATAGATTTGTATATAGCATTTATGGATCTGGAGAAGGCATATGATAGAGTTGATAAAGATGCTCTGTGGAAGGTATTAAGAATATATGGTGTGGGAGGCAAGTTGTTAGAAGCAGTGAAAAGTTTTTATCGAGGATGTAAGGCATGTGTACGTGTAGGAAGAGAGGAAAGTGATATATATATATATATATATATATATATATATATATATATATATATATATATATATATATATATATATATATATATATATGTGTGTGTGTGTGTGTGTGTGTGTGTGTGTGTGTGTGTATATGTGTGTGCATATGTGTATGTATGTACATATATATATATATATTATATATATATATATATATATATATATATATATATATATATATATATATATATATATATATATATATATAATATATATATATATATATATATATAATATATATATATATATATATATATATATATATATATATATATATATATATATATATATATATATATATATATATATATATATATATATATATATATATTATCCCTGGGGATAGGGGTGAAAGAATGCTTCCCACGCATTCCTCACGTGTCGTAGAAGGCGACTAGAGGGGACGGGAGCGGGGGGCCAGAAATCCTCCCCTCCTTGTAATTTTAACTTTCTAAAAAATGGGAAACAGAAGGAGTCACGCGGGGAGTGCTCATCCTCCTCGTAGACTCAGATTGGGTTGTCTAAATGTGTGTGGATGTAACCAAGAAAGGAGAGAAAAAAGGAGAGATAGGTAGTATGTTTGAGGAAAGGAACCTGGATGTTTTGGCTCTGAGTGAAACGAAGCTCCAGGGTAAAGGGGAAGAGTGGTTTGGGAATGTCTTGGGAGTAAAGTCAGGGGTTAGTGAGAGGACAAGAGCAAGGGAAGGAGTAGCAGTACTCCTGAAACAGGAGTTGTGGGAGTATGTGATAGAATGTAAGAAAGTAAATTCTCGATTAATATGGGTAAAACTGAAAGTTGATGGAGAGAGATGGGTGATTATTGGTGCATATGCACCTGGGTATGAGAGAAAGATCATGAGAGGCAAGTGTTTTGAGAGCAGCTGAATGAGTGTGTTAGTGGTTTTGATGCACGAGACCGGGTTATAGTGATGGGTGATTTGAATGCAAAGGTGAGTAATGTGGCAGTTGAGGGAATATTTGGTATACATGGGGTGTTCAGTGTTGTAAATGGAAATGGTGAAGACTTTGTAGATTTATGTGCTGAAAAAGGACTGGTGATTAGGAATACCTGGTTTAAAAAGCGAGATATACAGAAGTATACGTATGTAAGTAGGAGAGGTGGCCAGAGAGCGTTATTGGTTTACGTATTAATTGACAGGCGCGCGAAAGAGAGACTTTTGGATGTTAATGTGCTGAGAGGTGCAACTGGAGGGATGTCTGATCATTATCTTGTGGAGGCTAAGGTGAAGATTTGTATGGGTTTTCAGAAAAGAAGAGTGAATGTTGGGGTGAAGAGGGTGGTGAGAGTAAGTGAGCTTGGGAAGGAGACTTGTGTGAGGAAGTACCAGGAGAGACTGAGTACAGAATGGAAAAAGGTCAGAACAATGGAAGTAAGGGGAGTTGGGGGAGGAATGGGATGTATTTAGGGAATCAGTGATGGATTGCGCAAAAGATGCTTGTGGCATGAGAAGCGTGGGAGGTGGGTTGATTAGAAAGGGTAGTGAGTGGTGGGATGAAGAAGTAAGATTATTAGTGAAAGAGAAGAGAGAGGCATTTGGACGATTTTTGCAGGGAAAAAATGCAATTGAATTGGAGATGTATAAAAGAAAGAGACAGGAGGTCAAGAGAAAGGTGCAAGAGGTGAAAAAGAGGGCAAATGAGAGTTGGGGTGAGAGAGTATCATTAAATTTTAGGGAGAATAAAAAGATGTTCTGGAAGGAGGTAAATAAAGTGCGTAAGACAAGGGAGCAAATGGGAACTTCAGTGAAGGGCGCAAATGGGGAGGTGATAACAAGTAGTGGTGATGTGAGAAGGAGATGGAGTGAGTATTTTGAAGGTTTGTTGAATGTGTTTGATGAGAGAGTGGCAGATATAGGGTGTTTTGGTCGAGGTGGTGTGCAAAGTGAGAGGGTTAGGGAAAATGATTTGGTAAACAGAGAAGAGGTAGTAAAAGCTTTGCGGAAGATGAAAGCCGGCAAGGCAGCAGGTTTGGATGGTATTGCAGTGGAATTTATTAAAAAAGGGGGTGACTGTATTGTTGACTGGTTGGTAAGGTTATTTTATGTGTGTATGACTCATGGTGAGGTGCCTGAGGATTGGCGGAATGCGTGCATAGTGCCATTGTACAAAGGCAAAGGGGATAAGAGTGAGTGCTCAAATTACAGAGGTATAAGTTTGTTGAGTATTCCTGGTAAATTATATGGGAGGGTATTGATTGAGAGGGTGAAGGCATGCACAGAGCATCAGATTGGGGAAGAGCAGTGTGGTTTCAGAAGTGGTAGAGGATGTGTGGATCAGGTGTTTGCTTTGAAGAATGTATGTGAGAAATACTTAGAAAAGCAAATGGATTTGTATGTAGCATTTATGGATCTGGAGAAGGCATATGATAGAGTTGATAGAGATGCTCTGCGGATGGTATTAAGAATATATGGTGTGGGAGGCAAGTTGTTAGAAGCAGTGAAAAGTTTTTATCGAGGATGTAAGGCATGTGTACGTGTAGGAAGAGAGGAAAGTGATTGTTTCTCAGTTAATGTAGGTTTGCGGCAGGGGTGTGTGATGTCTCCATAGTACTTTAATTTGTTTATGGATGGGGTTGTTAGGGAGGTGAATGCAAGAGTTTTGGAAAGAGGGGCAAGTATGAAGTCTGTTGTGGATGAGAGAGCTTGGGAAGTGAGTCAGTTGTTGTTCGCTGATGACATAGCGCTGGTGACTGATTCATTTGAGAAACTGCAGAAGCTGGTGACTGAGTTTGGTAAAGTGTGTGAAAGAAGAAAGTTAAGAGTAAATGTGAATAAGAGCAAGGTTATTAGGTACAGTAGGGTTGAGGGTCAAGTCAATTGGGAGGTGAGTTTGAATGGAGAAAAACTGGAGGAAGTAAAGTGTTTTAGATATCTGGGAGTGGATCTGACAGCGGATGGAACCATGGAAGCGGAAGTGAGTCATAGGGTGGGGGAGGTGGCGAAAATCCTGGGAGCCTTGAAGAATGTTTGGAAGCCGAGGGCATTATCTTGGAAAGCAAAAATGGGTATGTTTGAAGGAATAGCGATTCCAACAATGTTGCATGGTTGCGAGGTGTGGGCTATGGATAGAGTTGTGCGCAGGAGGGTGGATGTGCTGGAAATGAGATGTTTGAGGACAATGTGTGGTGTGAGGTGGTTTGATCGAGTAAGTAATGTAAGGGTAAGAGAGATGTGTGGAAATAAAAAGAGCGTGGTTGAGAGAGCTGAAGAGGGTGTTTTGAAATAGTTTGGGCACATGGAGAGAATGAGTGAGGAAAGATTGACCAAGAGGATATATGTGTCGGAGGTGGAGGGAACGAGGAGAAGTGGGAGACCAAATTGGAGGTGGAAAGATGGAGTGAAAAAGATTTTGTGTGATCGGGGCCTGAACATGCAGGAGGGTGAAAGGAGGGCAAGGAATAGAGTGAATTGGATCATTGTGGTATACCGGGGTTGACGTGCTGTCAGTGGATTAAATCAGGGCATGTGAAGCGTCTGGGGTAAACCATGGAAAGTTGTGTGGGGCCTGGATGTGGAAAGGGAGGTGTGGTTTCGGGCATTATTGCATGACAGCTAGAGACTGAGTGTGAACGAATGGGGCCTTTGTTGTCTTTTCCTAGTGCTACCTCGCACACATGAGGGGGGAGGGGGATGGTATTCCATGTGTGGCGAGGTGGCGATGGGAATGAATAAAGGCAGACAGTGTGAATTGTGTGCATGGGTATATATGTATGTGTCTGTGTGTGTATATATATGTGTACATTGAGATGTATAGGTATGTATATTTGCGTGTGCTTATCCTCCTCCAAGGCTCAGATTGGGTGTCTAAATGTGTGTGGATGTAACCAGGATGAGAAAAAACGAGAGATAGGTAGTATGTTTGAGGAAAGGAACCTGGATGTTTTGGCTCAGAGTGAAACGAAGCTCAACGGTAAAGAGGAGGAGTGGTTTGGGAATGTCTTGGGAGTAAAGTCAGGGGTTAGTGAGAGGACAAGAGCAAGGGAAGGAGTAGCACTATTCCTGAAACAGTTGTGGGAGTATGTGATAGAGTGTAAGAATGTAAACTCTAGATTGATATGGGTAAAAGTGAAAGTGGATGGAGAGAGATAGGTGATTATTGGTGCATATGCACCTGGGCATGAGAAGAAAGATCATGAGAGGCAAGTGCTTTGGGAGCAGTTGAGTGAGTGTGTTAGTAGTTTTGATGCACGAGACCGGGCTATAGTGATGGGTGATTTAAATGCAAGGGTAAATAATGTGGCAGTTGAGTGAATGATTGGTGTACATGGGGTGTTCAGTGTTGTAAATTGAAATGGTGAAGAGCTTGTAGATTTATGTGCTGAAAAAGGACTGGTGATTGGGAATACCTGGTTTACAAAGATATATACATAAGTATACGTTTGTAAGTAGGAGAGTTGGCCAGAGAGCGTTATTGGATTATGTGTTAATAGATAGGCGCGCGAAAGAGAGACTTTAGGATGTTAATGTGCTGAGAGGTGCAACTGGAGGGATGTCTGATCATTATCTTGTGGAGGCGAAGGTGAAGATTTGTAGAGGTTTTCAGAAAAGAAGAGAGAATGTTGGGGTGAAGAGAGTGGTGAGAGTAAGTGAGCTTGGGAAGGAGACTTGTGTGAGGAAGTACCAGGAGAGACTGAGTACATAGTGGAAAAAGGTGAAAAGCTGGTGGCTGATTCATGTGAGAAACTGCAGAAGCTGGTGAGTGAGTTTGGTAAAGTGTGTGAGAGAAGAAAGCTGAGAGTAAATGTGAATAAGAGCAAGGTTATTAGGTACAGTAGGGTTGAGGGTCAAGTCAACTGGGACGTAAGTTTGAATGGAGAAAAACTGGAGGAAGTGAAGTGTTTTAGATATCTGGGAGTGGATCTGGCAGCGGATGGAACCATGGAAGCGGAAGTGAATCATAGGGTGGGGGAGGGGGCGAAAATTCTGGGAGCGTTGAAGAATGTGTGGAAGTCAAGAACATTATCTCGGAAAGCAAAAATGGGTATGTTTGAAGGAATAGTGGTTCCAAGAATGTTGTATGGTTGCGAGGCGTGGGCTATAGATAGAGTTCTGCAGAGGAGGGTGGATGTGCTGGAAATGAGATGTTTGAGGACAATATGTGGTGTGATGTGGTTTGATCGAGTTAGTAATAATAGGGTAAGAGAGATATGTGGTAATAAAAAGATTGTGGTTGAGAGAGCAGAAGAGGGTGTTTTGAAATGGTTTGGTCACATGGAGAGAATGAGTGAGGAAAGATTGACCAAGAGGATATATGTGTCGGAGGTGGAGGGAACGAGGAGAAGTGGGAGACCAAATTGTAGGTGGAGAGATGGAGCGAAAAAGATTTTGAGGTGATCGGGGCCTGAACATGCAGGAGGGTGAAAGGCATGTAAGGAATAGAGTGAATTGGAACGATGTGGTATACTGGGGTTGACGTGCTGTCAATGGATTGAACCAGGGCACGTGAAGCGTCTAGGGTAAACCATGGAAAGTTCTGTGGGGTCTGGATGTGGAAAGGGAGCTGTGGTTTCGGTGCATTATACATGACAGCTAGAGACTGAGTGTGAAGGAATGTGGCCTTTGTTGTCTTTTCGTAGCGCTACCTCGCACACATGAGGGGGGGGGTGGTTGTTATTTCATGGGTGGCGGGGTGGCGATGGGGATGAATAAAGGCAGACAGTATGAATTATGTATAAGTGCATATATGTTTACGCTTCTGTGTATATATATAGGTATATGTTGAGATGCATAGATATGTATATTTGCGCGTGTGGACGTGTATGTATATACATGTGTATGTGGGCGGGTTGGGCCATTCTTTCGTCTGTTTCCTTGCGCTACCTCGCTAACGCGGGAGATGGTGACAAAGCAAATATATATATATATATATATATATATATATATATATATATATATATATATATATATATATATATATCTGGGGATAGGGGATTAAGAATACTTCCCACGTATTCCCTGCGTGTCGTAGAAGGCGACTAAAAGGGGAGGGAGCGGGGGGCTGGAAATCCTCCCCTCTCGTTTTTTTTTTTTTCTAATTTTCCAAAAGAAGGAACAGAGGGGGCCAGGTGAGGATATTCCAAAAAAGGCCCAGTCCTCTGTTCTTAATGCTACCTCGCTAACGCGGGAAATGGCGAATAGTTTAAAAGAAAGAAAGAATATATATATATATATATATATATATATGAATACGAATAAAGTGTATATGAACGCGCACTTTCATAGAACATACAAAGCTCCATCAGCCAGGATCGAACCTGGGACCCCTTGTGCAAGAGGCAGGCATGCTAACCGCTAGGCTAAGGGACTGTATAATAGAAAACAACTATTCGAAATACTAAGTACTCGAATACCCTTCGTCTCACTATGGTGAGCAACGGGGTCTATCGGTTGTTTCCGAACAGAACATATATATATATATATATATATATATATATATATATATATATATATATATATATATATATATATATATATATATATATATCGCTCCAATTCACTCTATTCCTTGCCCTCCTTTCACCCTCCTGCATGTTCAGGCCCCGATCACACAAAATCTTTTTCACTCCATCTTTCCACCTCCAATTTGGTCTCCCTCTTCTCCTCGTTCCCTCCACCGGGGTTGACGTGCTGTCAGTGGATTGGATCGGGGCATGTGAAGCGTCTGGGGTAAACCATGGAAAGCTGTGTAGGTATGTATATTTGCGTGTGTGGACGTATGTATATACATGTGTATGGGGGTGGGTTGGGCCATTTTCTTTCGTCTGTTTCCTTGCGCTACCTCGCAAACGCGGGAGACAGCGACAAAGCAAAAAAAAAAAAAAAAAGCAAAAAAAAAAAAATATATATATATATAAATATATATATATATATGTATATATATATATATATATATGTATATATATATATATATATATATATATATATATATATATATATATATATATATATATATATATATATATATATATATATATATATATATATATATGTATTGTTTAAAAGAGGATATACACAAGTATGTGCGTATGTGAGTAGGAGAGATGGTCAATGGGAATTTTTAGATCACATATTAATTGATATGCGTGTAAAGGAGACTTTTGTATGTTAATGTGCTAAGAAGGGTAGCTGGTGGGATGTCTGATTACTATATTGTGGAAGAGAGGATGAAGATTTGTAAACATATTCGAAAAAGAGGAAACAGTGTTTGGGAGAAGAGTGGTGAGAGCAAGTAACCTTGGAAAGAAGACTTTGTGAAAAATACCAGGCGAGACTGAATGTAGAATTGCCAAAATTCGGAGTAAATGAAGTGAGAGGAGTGGGGTGAGGAGTGGTATGTAGTTAGGGAAGCAGTGATGGAATATACAAGAGATGTGAAAGGTGGGAGGTGGACAGATTAGAAAGGGTAGTGAGTGGTGGCATGAAGAAACAAAGTTGCTAGTGAAAGGGAAAATAGAGGCACTGGGAGGTAATTACGGGGAAGGAGTCCTAAATGATTTGGAGATGTATAAGAGAAAGCAGCAGGAGGTCAAGAGGAAGGTGCGGAGGTTGAAAAAGAGGGTAAGTGAGAATTGGGATGAGACAGTATCAAATGTTAAGGAAAATAAAAAGATGTTTTGGAAAGAGGTAAATAAAATGCGAAAGACAACGGAACAAAGGGGAACATCGGTGAAAGGAGAAGTGATAACAGGTAGCGATGAGATGAGGGAATGTTTGAATGAATAGTGGTTCCAACAATGTTGTATGGTAGCGAGGCATGGGCTATAGATATTGTGCGGAGGAGCGTGGATGTGTTGGAAATGAAATGTTGAGGACAATATGTGGTGTGAGCTGGTTTGATCGAGTAAGTAATGAAAGGGTAGAGATGTTTGGAAATAAAGAGGGTGGTTGCGAGAGCAGAAGAGGGTGTGTTAAAATGGTTTAGACATATGGAGAGAATGAGTGAGGAAAGGTTGACAAAGAGGATACATATGTTCGAGATAGAGGAAACAAGGAGCAACGGGAGACCAAATTGGAGACGGAAGGAAAGTGAAAGAGATTTTGAGCGATCGAGGCCTGAACACGCAGGAGAATGAGAGGCATGCACGGAATACAGTCATTTGGTACGATGTGGTATACTGGGCACAACTTGCTGTCAATGGACTGAAAGAGGGCGTGTGAAACCTCCGGGGTAAACCATGCAAAGATCTGAGGGCCGTTGATGTGGATAACACACACATAGCATATTGCTGGGTTCTATCCCGAAAAAAATTGATTTACAGTGAAATGCAGCAAAGTCGAGATGAGCTAGAGATGGGTTACACTCACGAATCGTAGGAGTATCAGTGACGATGAATGCGTCATCTAAGTTCTAGCTGAGTGTCCAAGAGGTCGGATAGGTATATAAATAGATGGTAAATCAACAGCACAATAAACTTCATCAACAACAGTGAGTTGATCGGGCTTAAGAAGTTATGGGGTTCAGACAAGTTAATCTAGCGTCCACCTGGGATACACACACTTCGCCACATCACTTGAATTCCTACAGTAACTCCAAGGTCTGACGGAAATACTCGCTGATTCTGTAATCTTCAATAAACTTGCTTTATTTCTCTAAGTAAAAAACTTTCCAAAACACCTGTGGTTCTGGGACCATTTTCCAGGGGTCCACAGAAGGATGAAAAAGAAAAGAATACATAAATAATGTAAATACACAAATCTTACCATCGAGACCTTATCTCGTGAAGGTTTGTACTTTTTCTTGACTGTGATTTCAGACCTGACCTAACATTGGATATACGATGAAGGTGGTTGGCAGACATAGCTAGTGTCTCTAAGTGGTCCACATCCATACTGGGCATAAAGAACCCTTGCTCTAGGCTAACTAACGTAGCTACAGTTACCTGTCGAGATGTATGTGTAATGTATACCTGTATGATAAGTCGTGTCTGTGCATCATGAGATAAATTCAGGTGGGAAAATGTAGACGACAACACGAGGAACGTTTTGCTTATAGAAGAGGTCAGCAAATAGTGACGTTCTTCCCGTCTCATCAGGTCGACTGGAGACAAGATCGTTCTACCCGTCTACGGCAGCAACAGGAGCGACGAGGTCTACTACATGGTTAACTACGACCAGATCCTTCCCGACAACATCTACAGCCCTGGAGGTATGGCTTCACTGTTGACTAGCAAGAACAATGACGATAATTTCTAATTCAAAACGAGTGACTATTCTCGGTCTCTTCGTGTGATTCTTTTGGATAATTTGTGATAATGATGGTTCTAGGAACTAACGTATTCGTAGTCATGGTTCGTGAGTTGTTCTGTAGCTTGTCACAATAACTGCAATTAATTCAGGTATTTTTCATAGATGTTCTGATGAAAGTGAACAGCTATCGTCCGGACAGATAATTAAAATGTGCGACGCTTTTTTTTCATATTAATGAATAATAGCTGGCAGTAACCTTCTTGCATTCTATATTGTGCGCTAATAGGGTCTTTTGAAAGGATAACTAGTGGAACTATTACCTAAATCTCCAAGCAGGTAGGAATTAGCAATATCAGATACCTAGACTCGATTCTTTAGCTTTTTACTAGATTGTGTCAACATTATGTACCATCTATCTTCATTATTTTATCTCCCTTTTTCTCCCCAATATCTTTTTTGCTTTCTTTTTGTCCAGAACCCTGTCTGAGAATCGTATCTTTTTATCAAGTGAATCATTACTCGCTACCGTTAATACCTCATTCTTTACTCAGTGTACCTGCACGTTGAGAATTGGAAATGTCTTCAGCTAAAGGTGACCAACACTGCTGAAAGTGAACTTGTGTCCACGGAATATTCCAGCTGCAGTAACACTAAGGTCGTCTGTATGAAGCCTCTTGGTGAGTGAACCGTTCCATTCACTCCAGTCGCTTTGTCGTATATTATCTTACGCAAGGCTTTCACCACCTTTTCTCCTTTCATCGGACCATTTGACATGCCTATCTTGTTTCGCATACCTTCTCGTCCTGAACACCCCGTATCTGTTATTCTCTTATCAGACACACAAGAAAGTCCTTAAGAATACTCGCTTCATCTCTCTTTTTACCTGTTACTTCTTAATCATCTACTCCCATCGTTGATGCTTCCGTTTGCCCTCTTCTTCTCACATTTTTCACCTAAGACATTCTCTTATTTGTTTTTAGCCACTGTACCTTCATCCCGATCTCTTTGCCGCTACCTCCTGTACATCTCCCAATTACTCGCACTCATTTCCTGCTGGTAATGAACAAATACCTTTTTTCTTCTTCATTTGCAGCTTGAGACTAACAGTCCATCACTTAATGCCCTTCCTCACATCCTCACATCCACCTTCTGCATACCACAGACTTCTTGCGCACGTCTGCCCTGCTTTCCTAAATACCTTCCACATCTTACTCGTTTCCTTACTCTAGTTTTCTCTCATATTAAAACTTTAGTCACCAACTCTCTCATTGTATCTCCTTACACAAACACGCCTGTTACCGTAGATCAGGCACTTCCAACACCCTTAAGCCACTCAGTCGACTTCATTTCCAAAAGCCACTACGAACTTTCATCCTTGCGTGATCTAGTACATGCTGATAACCACAAGGACAATGAAACACTATAAGTTCCCAGGTGCACTTTCGTGGACGATGTGATCATTGCACGCAAGTGTACTTGGAAACCTATCGTGTTTTATTTTCCTTGTGGTTATCAGGATATCCTAGATCACGCGCACCACTGTCATATATATGTCATGTATGTGTATTTGTCTATATAATTTGCATGTAACAGGACGAAATGCAAGCGACCGTCTTGAGTTCACTGATGGAAGGTCGTTCTTACGATCCTCTGCAGGGGGTGGGTCGGCAGAGAGGTCAGAGACGACCAGCACCGGAGCGGTCAGTGGGCAAGAGGTTGTGGCCAGCAACAACTTGAACCTGCAGGCGTGGCCATACCAGGCCACTTGGACCACGGCCAATAACACCATCAAGGCCAGTATAGAGGTAAGCCTCATTTTCTTTGCCTCTCCCTTTGAGCGGAGTCTGCATTCTAAGACAATGGGATTTCCCGATTTACGGAAGTTGGAATCTCGAGAGCTCCAATTTATGATAAGATATATAGGAACAAGATGTCTTGAGTAATATCTTGTACACACACACACACACACACACACACACACACACGCACACACACTTACTGGCATAGTTTTTTTTTTTTTTTTTTTTTTTTTTTTTTTTTTGTGTGTGTGTGTGTGTGTGTGTGTGTGTGTGTGTGTGTGTTCGAGGAGGGAAGATCGGAAGCGAAATTGGTTAGGTCTGTTCTATGATTCTTCACTTTGTATAACATCATCCAGAGCTTTGCCAGGGAGCAGAGAGGGATATGCATGCAAGCTTCCAACGTTACTATATGTAAGGAGGGATGTTCAACAGGTCTGGCTGAGGGTGATTACAAAAGAAGAGCCGTGAGTCTATACAGAGAAGCCCCTTTCTCATAACACCTTCACACCAAGTCTTCAATTCTGCGTAACCTCCTAAGTCCGTTTGTCCACCATCTCCACAGTTCGAGTGGCAGACCAAGACCATCATCACAGGGCTGAGGGTGACGTGGACGAGGAAGGCTCCAGTAAGGATATTGAAGCTGAGCCATGACCATGAGGATCGCATCTTCCGAGGCCACGTCCCCTACCACATGGGAGAAGGCCAGGACGCTGTAAGTCGACCTCCACATGTCTCCCTCTCTGTCTGTCTCTCACATACACAAAGAGGCACAAAAACTTCAACATGGCAACATACATTGCCCATCTGTATGCCTTTCTATCCGTCAAAGTATCATTCCCACAACGTTATTTTGTTCCCAGCTCCTTAGGCAATGTGCATTCAGCCTTTGGCATAACTCTGGCGTGTCCTCCAGCTTGTTATAGCGGAGCAGAGACATCCTGGCTTGTAAACGTGCATCTTCCTCTTATCACTTTGCAAGACGATTTCGTCACCCGAGACCAGACTTATATATTATTCACACCAACTCCATATAGAGAGACCTTCCTTTGCATCCAATCCTCGGTCATTCCTGGTTCGTGTGTTATGACTCTAGCCAGTTTCCCTCACCACATATAACTGTCTTCTGTGCAGACAACTCCTTCTCCTTGATCCTTCTGCTTTACCACTATATATATATATATATATATATATATATATATATATATATATATATATATATATATATATA